>NC_046290.1:96667444-96914944 GCF_004115265.2 Rhinolophus ferrumequinum | reverse complement strand
ATTAAAAAGCCACAAGGCTTGTTTCAAATCATCCCTGTGTGAGACCCGCTCATTCTCACTTCCCTAGGCATTCCAGCAACTTGGTACTTTTAACTATAGCTTTAGTGGGCTGCAGTACCTTGCAGGCTCCAAGTGTGTGGGTGAGAGAGAGGTGGGGGTGGGGAGACAGGGGCTCCGGAGGCTGCCACGATGTCTTCTTGGCACCTGGGACTCAAGAAGGGGCCTGCTGACATCAGGCACTATCCCCGGAGACGAGACCGGGACCGCAGCAGGCACAGTGTCGGCAGAGCTCTCAGAGCAGCTGGGACGAGGGTGCAGGAGAGAGAATGTCTTCTGTGGGCCCCTGTGGGTTGTTGGATGGGATGAAGGCCGTGGCGGCTCCCCGGAGTGAGGGAGCTAGTCAATTAGGTCTCTGTTCCGAGAGGCAAGGAAATCCGAAGACAGTCTCTTTTCAAGCAAACCATGTCTACTTCTGCTGCCAGTTTCCATGAGCCAACAGAAAGGAGAAAGCAGCTAGCTTGGGCAAGACGCCTTCAAAAGAGCCCAGCCAGAGCCAGCTGCTTGCTCGTGTTCACCAAAATGGGTCAAGTATGCAGTCACATTAGAGACGCTCACTGTTGGGGACTTCCTGTTTCCTGGAAGCCAGGTTGTCACATACAGAACAAAGAAAGGAAGTCCAAACAATATAAAACATAAAACAAATTTACTTCCACAGTGTGACAGATTGTTGTTATGCTATGGAAGGAGCTGGGTATCAGATGAGAGTCTACACAGGCAGGCTAGAAAACGACAAATCTTTTAAGTACGCACAGGTTCCTTTCTAAAAGTCTGCTCCTGTATCATAAATTATCATTGGATTACTGTATCTGAGAGAAAAATGCCTAAGAAACAAATGAGAAAAACGTCTACAGAAGACTAAGACACTGCTGTGTCTAAGGGAAAGAAGGTGGCACCTCCATGAAAGCACACGCTAAAACCCTACACTAACATATGAAGGACCAATCTGGGGAAAGGTTCATAGACCCACTCTAACCATAGAAACATTCTTGAGCAAAAATGGTGCCTGTAACCCACATGGAGGGTTTGAAGGGAAAAAGGGATTTCAAAATCAAGCTTCAGGGTCTGCAAACAGCAGGGAAGAACGCATCAGACAGGGCTGTATGAGGATGGCGGCACTCAGTGCTGGATTGGTTTATGCGCACATACATGTTTGTGCGTGTCGTAGCGTGTGCCTCCATGCAAAAGTTCCAAGAGCTTTGAGAGTGGTCTGGTCCATCCCACACAAAGCTACTGGGTTGAACCACTTTCTCTGTAACTTTGACACAGCCATTGTATGGACATCTCTCCACCCAAAACAGAAGAGAGAAAGAGAGTGGCAAAGAGATGACCTTGGGGTTGCTGTGACCTTAGGACAATCCGCCACGTGGAGACCTCCTTGGGGAGCAACTTGCTAGACAAACATTTAGATGAGCAGACCATAAGCAACAGATAAACCAAAGCATTTTTTTTTTTTTGTCAGGAGGAACAAAGTTATTTAAAATGATGTAATTCAGCTTTTCCTATTTCAGGCAATGACTTCAGATGGTTTAGTTTACAATATCATGGGACAAAGCAAATCTTAGTCCACTAATATCACCACCACACATTGGAACGCTGCTTCAAACTATGCAATGCACTTGCACACATATTATTACATCATCCCACGCTCAAGACCATGCTGCAGGCAAGCAGTAGTTTTACAGTTGAGATGACTAAAAATTCAGAAAGGGGGCATGACCTGGCAAGGCTCCACAGCTAGTGGTGGCAGAAGCAGGACCAGAGTCTACACTGCTCTCCCGTTTCATCTCTGTAACAAAGGCATCATCAGGTAAGAAGCCAAAGAGACGTCAGAGGCCAGAGGAAAGGCTAAGAGGAGGTCTGAGCTGGCGCCCCTTGAGGACTGGGAGGTCAGATGAGCACACCTCCCACTAAGAATTTGATCCTTCTCTCTAAGGGTGTGCATGAGTTCCCTGAGGAAAAACCTTGACTCTGCGGTAATGTGAGGCGATAACAATAATAACAACACAATCCAAACAGTAAGCTCTTTGCTCCCAAAGTGAAAAAGCCCACCACTCTGGACCCACAGCATCAGGGTACTGGGTAGCACCCGTTACAGGTTCCAAAGAAATCAGAGAGGCCAGAAAACTGGTGAACTAAACTAAGGACTAATTATAACAAGTGCTTTGAGCCCTGTGGCTTTTCCTGAGTGTCTATTGGGGCTAAGCTATACTTCTTTCCTCCGAAAAGCATTGAGTTTAAGCCTGACATAGAAATGTGACTTTGGTAAATGACAGGCCTTTTCAGTGTGTATCAGAAAACACATTTCACTGCCTTCCTTCCATGCCATATTCTCTCTTTCCTGGGTAGTGAGCGGAGTTCTCTCTCTCTCTCTTTCACCTCTGAGATTCTCATAATTGTCTCCCCCACTACTAAACCTCCCTCCTGACATTACATGCTGGAGGCCTGTCAGATGAATGCAGGCTTAATATGTCTGACACCCAGTGTGTGATCAAGCTACAAATACCTTTTGCCTTCCACTTTCCAGGGACACAGAGCTAACTGAATATACACGCTCACAATGCTCATGTGAAAATTCCAATTCTGTCAGGCCCACTGTTGATTATCCATCACAGGAAGAGGTCACCAACTGTATGTTCATCTCTAGTTGGTAGAACACAGTCTACCAACTCAACTATATGTTTGTTGGTGCTTTGATTAAAATGTCTCTCCTCATTCAGTCCTTGTAAAAGCATCATACATAATTCACAGCCTCTGGACCCGTTGCTAAACAATGGGCCAGTGAACTTAGCCCAGAGTGACTAGCATAGACAGCACCTACAGGTTTTCAGCCTTTGTTACCTTCCCTTTCCCAGGGGCTCCCAAAAGCTGTCTTATTTAAGCTTTACTGTAACCCTACAAGGTAAAAAGTATTATTCATTTACTAGCAAACATGGAAAAATTTAGAAAGGTTACTCAGCAACTTTGGATTCAAACACAGGAGAATATGGCAGAAGACTCCATGCTTTTTTCACTCAAAAAACACTGTGTAAGAAAATGTTCAAAAAAATTGTACACTATGAACAATTATACACTAACAAATTAGATAACTTAGAGAAAAATGGATAAATTCAAAGAAACCTAAAACTGCCCAATACTGAATCATGAAGTAATAAAAAAATCTGAACATACCAATAATGAGTGAGAACATAGAATCAGTAATCAAAAATCTCCCAATACATGAAAGCTCAGGACCATATGGTTTCACTGGTGAATCCTCCCAAACATTTAAAGAAGAATTAATATCAAATATTCTCAAATATTCTACCAACAATTAAAGAGGAGGGCACATTCCAAATTCACTTTATGAGGCCAGCATTACCCTGATCCAAAGCCTAACATGGGCACTAGTAGAAAAGAAAATCACAGGCCAATATCTTTGATGAACATATATGACAAAATCCTCAATGAAATACTAGCAAACCAAAGTCAGCAGGACATTAAAAGGATCATACATCATGATCAAGTGGATTTATCCCTGGAATGCAGGGATGGTTCAATATAAGCAAATCAATAAATGTGATACTCCACATTAATAGAATGAAAGAAAAATCATATGATATGCTCAATAGATGCAGAAAAAGAATTTGACCAAAATTCAATATCCTTTCATGATAAAATCTCAACAAATTATGTATAAGAGGAATGTACCTCAAGATAATAAAGGTCACATGATAGTTCACAGCTAATATCATACTCAGTGGTGTAAAGTTTAAAAAGCCTGTCCTCTAAGATCAGGAATAAGACAAGAATGCCCACTCGCAGCACTTCTATTCAATTTAGTACTACAAGTCCTAGTTAGAGTAACCAGGCAAGAAAAAGAAATAAAAGACATCTAAACTGAAAAGGAAGAAGTAAAATGATCTGTTTGTAGATAACATGATCTTATATATAAAAAAACCCTAAGGACTCCACTAAAAAGAACTGTTAGAACTCAAATGAATTCAGTTAAATTGCAGGATAAAAAGATGATACAAAAATAAGTTGTGTTTCTATACACTAACAATGAACTATCTAAAAGAGAAATTAAGAAAGCAATCTCATTTACAATAACATCAAAACCAATAAAATATTTAGGAATAAATTTAACCAAGAAGGTGAAACACTGTACACTGTAAACTCTAAGACATTGATGAAAGAAATTGAAGAAGAAACAAATAAATGGAAGATATCCCATGTTCTTGAATTGGAAGAAATTAATTTGTGAAAATGTCCACACTACCTAAAGTGATCTACAGATTCAATACAATCCCTACCAAAATTCCAATGGCATTTTTCACTGAAATAGAACAAATAATTGAAAATTTGTATGGAACTACAAAATACCCTGAATAGCCAAAGCAATTTTAAGAAAGAAGAACAAAGCCTGTGGTATAACATTTCCTGATTTCAAACTATATTACAAAACTACAGTAATCGAAACAATATGGTGCTGGCACAAAAACAGGCTTCCATGGAACAGAACAGAGAGCCTGGAAATAAACGCTCACATATACAATCAACTTTTGACTGTAATTTTCGACAAGGATGCCAAGAATACACATGGGGAAAGGATAGTCACTTTAATAAATGGTGTTGGGAAAACTGAATATCCACATGCCACATAATGAAGCTGGATACCTTTTACCACTCACAAAAATTAATTTGAATTGAAGATTTAAATATAAGATCTGAAACAGTAGAACTCTTAGAAGAAAACATACATAAAAGGCCTGATACTGGCCTCAGCAATAATTTCTTAAATAAGATATCAAGCACACAGGCAACAAAAGCTAAAATAAACAAGTGGAATGTCATCAAAATACAGAACTTCTGCACAGCAAAGGAAATACTAAATTAAAAACGCAACCTACAGAATGGAGAAAATATCTGCAAACCATATATTCGATAAGGGAATAATATCTAAAATGTATAAAGAACTCACACAACTCAATAGCAAAAACAAAAAAGCAAAATTAAATAAATAAATAAAAATAAAAAATGGGAAAAGGACCTGAACAGACATTTTTCCAACAATGGCATACAGATGGCCAACATATACATGAAACAGTGCTGAACATCACGAATCATCAGGGAACTGCAAACCAAAAACCACAATGAGATATCATACATCACAGCTGTTAGAATAGCTATTATCAAAAAGACAAGTGATGACAAGTGTTGGTGAGGATGTGGAGAAAAGGGAATCCTTGTGCACTGTTGGTGGGAATGTGAACTGGTGCAGCCACTATGGAAAACAGTATGGAGGTTCCAAAAAGAATGACAAATAGAACTAATTTATGATGTAGCCATCCCACTCCTGGTTATATGAAGGAAATAAAATCAGTATCTCGAAGAGATAATCTGCACCCCCAAGCTCACTTTAGCCAAGACATGGAAACAACCCAAATGTCCCTGGACAGATGAATGAATAAAGAAAATGTGATTATATATATGTATATGTATATGTGTATGTGTGTGTATATATATATACATATATACATATATATATATATATATATATATATATATATATATATATATATATGTATGTATATATATAATTCCACCTTAAAAAAGAAGGAAATCCTGCCACTTGAGACAACTTGGATAAACTTGAAAGGCATTATTCTAAGTGAAATAAAGTTAGAGAAAGATAAATACTGTATGGTTATCACTGACATGTGGAATATAAAAGAAAAACAGCACCCAAAGCCCATTTTACAGAAACAGAGGCTAGAACAGTGGTTGTTAGGAGCTGGGGTGAGGTGGAAACGGGGAAGATGTAGGTCAGAGAACACACACTTTCAGCTGTAGGAGAAGTCCTGAGAGTCTAACGAGCAGCGGCGCCTGCAGTGAATGCTATGGGATTCGACTCTTGCAAGTTGCTGAGGGTGGGTGGTCAGTGTCCTCACCACACACAGTTAACTGTGGGAGGGGATGATGTGTTAATCACCTTCATCTTGGTAATCATTCCACCACGTCTATGGATATCAAATCATCACGTTGTACACTTTACTTGCATACAATTATCTCTGTCAATTACTCCTCAAAGTTGAAAAATAATTATTTTAAAAAGAAGGAATTATACACAGGTGACACTAAAGAGGACTGAGGGAGAGTCATGGGGAAGATAGAAAACACTGTAGACTTATATCCCAGACACTCGCTGCTACATCATCTCTCAGGATTATCCCCCAAAGCATAGGACGTTTTGTGCAGTAAACCCAGGTCCTTTGCAGAAATGGAGAGTGGGAAACATTGACACCCCTTTGCTGTCTTTCTGACTCCCTATACTCGTTTTCATATAGCTGCTGGTTCCCCAAGACTTTTCCCAAAGTCTCTACACAGGCTGGCTCGCCCCAGAACCACCCCTGGCTCTTGTCTGTCTGTCTGTCTGTCTGTCTATCTATCTATCTATCTATCTATCTATCTATCTATCTATCTATCATCATCTATCTATCATCTATCTCTTTGCTTCAGCAATCATTTACCAAAGACATCCTCAGTTTTAGGATAGAGAAATGACTAAGACACATGTGCTACCTGCCTAGAGTAACTTATATTCTATATTGGCGAGATAGTTTCAGATATCTGCAACAGTCACAGTTGCCGAAGTAGCTACAGCTGTTTGAACATGAGCAAAGGTGCGAGCCTCACTGCTGCTGGGATCAGCTGTGGGACAGGACCCCGTGGCCGCGTCAGTTATGAAGGCCAAGGAGCCTGCAGGTGAGCTTCTCCTGAGCTCCCCATCACTGGCAGCGGTGCCAGAGGGGCCAGGGGTACAGCTTGGACAGAAGTTAAGTTAGTTTTAATAATTTACCTCCGTGGTGATCAAGATGCAAAGAAAACATTTGGTGAGCTGTCAGAATGACTTCAAACTCCACTATTTAATAGCATGAAAATACTGTAAGAGGCTCCCTTCATAACGGCCCCATCTTTAAGGAGTCATGCCTGCCAAAGCTGCTCAGGCTCACCAGCCTCATTACTCCGACAAGCATTACTCTGTAGATGCACCATAGATTCCTCGTCCACAAAGACCTCTGAAAAGGATCTGCTTATTAACAAAAGGATTTGAGACCTACGGTCAAGTTGTCCTCACGTGATTAACCCAGGCATCCTTTGCTTTGCTGAACTGGAATTCCCTGGAAACTAAAAATAAAAACACAAGACTCTAACAACTTCTACCCTTATTTATTCCTAGACACTGTGGTATGGTAAACCAGGGGGCAGTTTGCAGAAGATCCAAACTGTCTTCTTGGATATAAACATCAAAGGAAAGAGACTAATCTCCTTACTCAATAACTCTTGTTCCCCAACAGCACCTATTCGAGCCTCAGGGTAAGGCCTGCCGTGTTTTATGTGGTTGTCTGTGAGCACATAGTAGGTCCCCAATAACTACTTCCTGACCAAGCACTGGTGTCAGCAACCATTGATATTGGGAAAATACTGCTGACTCTAGTTCTAATTAGTTGCTATATTATTTTTGGTATGCATTTTACAGATTGACTACGTCATACTGAACATTCTCTTATTAGTAGGATATCTTTTTCAGTGCGTCCAGGCCAGTTTTCACATTCTGGTACGACAGGACTTGGTAAGTGATGAAAGTTTATCCATGCTTTGCCCTTTTACTACATGCATGGATATTACCTTTCTGCCATTTTCTAGTTGCTGTTCCAGACTGAAAACCCATATTTGGTAGTAACCCCACCGTGGATCATTTTCATTACTTTTCTCAAGACTTGCTCTGTTAGGATTTTCCTGAAGTTTGATGGTAAGTTGTGCACATGAGCACGAGAAATGATGAAGTTTGGCCTGATACTTTCAAATTTTGAGAAGCTGTGGGTATATATTGCCCATTTTCTTTTGCAGGTAAACATTTCCCTTCTTCTTCGTTTTTAAACAGAACCCCACCTTTTCAGGGTAGTGATATGTTTAATTAAAAAATAACTGATTTCCTGTGCATTAGCTCCTGTGCATGCAGGTGACCATCTGATACAGTTCTGGCCAATGATGATACAATTGGAAACATCTGACTGAACGTCCCTTCCTGAATAAAAAGGCAAAGCCTCCTAAGAGAGAGCCTTTTGTTCTTTCCCGGATCCAGGATGTGAGGTCTGAGGTTACAACGGCCACCCTATGACTGTGAGGCAGCAACACAAAGGCTGCATTCTACCTGGGGACGGCTGTAGAGCAGAAACATGGAAGCACTTAGGTTCCGGGGCATCACTGAGCGGCGGCCCAGCCCCAGGAGAAAAACCAACCACTGCACTGTTACCTTCATCCAAGAGCAATCCCAACTGAAAACCAGAGGATGAGTAAGAAAAAATTAAAATATACGCAAAACCCAATTATAAGATTCCCTGAAAGATACTTGTAAGAGTGAAGGGCATGAGGTAAAACATTCACCCACATCCCAGCCAAGAGGAAATAATTGCTTCAGCCTGTGTGTAACTTCCTGAAGTGGATCTAACCTAAAATGCGTTTCCCTTTCCCCACTGTGGACACTGGAAGAGCGCAGGAGTCAGACAGAAGAGCCCTGAGTTGCTTACAGTGCAGATTGATTTCCCAGTTGGATCCGCTTCTGAATTTCCTTTAAGATTAAATGGATGATTTATGAAAAGTGTCCTAAACAGAAGGTCTGCCAAACATCCTAAATCCTTCTTCCCAATCACTAGGACATACCAGTCAGTATTTTCATTCGTATAATGCGTGAAAAATAACACATGTCCTGGCTTTAGAAATCTTAATATTTTATCAGCTCCAAATCAGAGGCTAAGGCTGTTCTGATTTAACAGCTTTAGATTTAAGTTGTGTTTTTCCAAAATTAGTCTTTACTCTCCCATTAAATGCTGATCAAGGCAAAATGGTTCCTTGTGCTAGCAATGTGTTCTTCTCCCAATCAACAACAACCTTATATGCCTTGTGGAAGATACTGTGGAATGCACACCTAGACACACGTACAAGCCCATATGCACATACACCATAGGATAAATCTCGGGAATTTCCGTGTATCTAACCGTCCACAAACTGACCAATCCTTCTCTAAACCGATAATCTGTATTATCATCCATGGCCCCCATTGGACTGACCAGGTGTAACTTATTTTCATACTTATGAGTTACTGTACGTATATAAAAATACATGTGTACCAAGTGATGACAGACAAGTACATGTATCAAGTACACAGAACACTCCTGACTTGTATGTGTGTGTACAGACATACTTATGTCTACTGAGTGATCAATCTTCCTCTAGACTGATAACACGGGTGCACATACAGAGTGATATACAGTTATACATAGGGATACATCTTTGCTCTTTTTCAGAGGTGACAGTCTGCATGTACACACACACACACACACACACACACACACACACACACACATGCACGCACACGGTAAATGCGGACTACAGACATTTTCTTTGGTACCTTTGCCACAATCCAAAGCAGTACCATGAGGCGGTTAGAACATTAGCCAAGCTGAAGCCTTCAGGGCTGTGCACACCACCGTTTTCAAATCTGTTCTTTCATGTGGTATGCCAGTTGAAATTACTTCTACAACATGGTCAGAAGCGACATGGATGGATTTATAATGCCGCGCATTGCTACAGGCATACTTTTGAGAATCACGTAGAAATAGGAGATAATTCTCTGTAGCTTGCAGGGATTGCAAATTCCTGGGCTTGCCGTGAAGTTTTTGAGGGCATGTTTGTAAAGAGGAAGGCTGCAGAGCAGGAAGCACGCCTAGTGTAACCAGCGCAGTGTGCAAAGGACGCTCACAGCAAGGTGTGTGCAAGAGCTTCCTCTCGCAACAGTACGTGGGTCCTAACTAGCTTCTCTCCCTGATCCCTGGGCGTAATAGCACCTGACTATTTCCACTCATTACCTAAGGCAAGCAGCTTCCTGCAGACTGGGGAGGGGAGCAAGTAATTTACAGCTGTACTCTGCCGGCAAAACTGTGATGATTACCAATGATTGTGCCCTGAGCACTCAGAATGCACCAGGAGCTCTGGCCACTAGATGGATGAGAACAAGGGACTACGTGGGTCTTCTGTTCCTCCTGCCCTGATTAGCCCTTCCTATCTGCCCCCCTTATTTCTTTTGACCTTTCCCATAGTTTGTCTGCTTACGGGAGAGCACAGGAACGGCATTCACTCCGTACTGCTCCCCCGTGTCCCCACTGTGGTTTTGCTGAATGAACAGTTTTCTCTAATCTTCACCCCGTGGTTCTCACTGAGCCCAGGCCGCGATTCATTTCCTTAGCTGTCATTCTGATCACCTCCATACCTTCCTCTTCTTCCCAGGGCTATGAATTTCAAAGGCGGGGAAATCTGGAAGTGCGGTTTTGTTTTCCAATCACTATATTCTTCGTATTTTAGAATATCATGTATCTTTATAGGAAAAAAAATCCATAGAATACCGATAAACAATCATATAAAAACATTGGCATGCAGGCACACATACAATATGAATTTAGAATTTCAAGAGTGCATGGCTTTTATTTGGGGGTGATGCTGAGATCTTTATTTTTCAAGGGCCCATTATCCCCCCCACCCCCGTCCTTGTTACGCTATTTGTGAAAAGGACCCAACAAGAATGATGGGTTCTATTGGCCAGCCAGGAGTACGATACGAACTCGCTGTGAAAAGGAGCTTGGGAAAGCGTAGGTGGGTAGACATGTAATTAACAGGGGAATTCACACAAGTTCTTCCACACTGCACTTAGCTGAACGGGAGAAGAAGAAGTCCTACCTTTCTGAATAACACTCTAACGTCCTCAAATTCTGAGAAACTTCTGGCTCAATTTGCTGCCAAACTTCCTTGTGTCTTATGTTACCTCCTCAGCAGCTATTGACTGGGTCTGGCTCACAACGCCAGCTTTGGCCCACATGAGCTGCTAGGGGCTTTAAGTTAGGAGCTATAACTGAGCTTAATCTGTGCCTGGATTTTCCATAACTTATTGATATTTGGCAAGCTCCAATTCTGGCATATGTAGAAAGTCCTTGATGTCCATAAGGAGAATGACAACTTAACAAATCAGTAGCTTTTGGGTACTTAGGGAAAGGTTGAGAACAAGCCAGCTGGTTCCTCTATTGGAGGTGATGCATGGTTAATTTATTTATTTCAGCGTACAGTACACAGATGCGGCTGAGTTGTTAATTTTGCTTTGCTACCAAGAGTTACAAGGTATCAGCTATCGGCTGATTTATTTGAAATCCTCCCTGGAACACATCAGAATTTTAATTGTTTCCTGAATTTCTGCAACAGAAGAAGAATTGATACCACTGGAAAATGCCCTGGGTCCCTGCTGACTGCCACTAACTCCCAGTGAGTGATTTCCGGTCGGTACAGATGAGGCCGGGGAGGCGGTGCACACAGATAGGCCCATGTGAGCCCAGCAGCTCAGTAACGACTAACAGAGACCATGGGAGAGACCAAACATGTCTTTCCAACAACTCATCAAGTACACTGTTCTTCTCAACAGATGTCGCCGTCGGGGCCCTGCACAGATGCTGGCAGAAGCAGATGGTGCCGCGGGCAGCTCTGTTCCCTGCTCCCTGAGCTGGGCTCTGCAAGACGGGGAGAGGGCTTGTGTGTGCAGCGTGCAGAGGGTGGGACACGGCTGTGTTTTCCAGCAGCAGGTAAAATCCATTTGTTACACCAGCTCCAAACGGGTTTTCAGCACAGGAGTTAATATCTGAAGCCAATGAGGCATTCTGTCCCACCGCTGTAGAGAAGCGGGGGGTGGGTCTCTCACTCACTGTGTCCTCTGAGAAAAGGGAAGACAGAAGAAAGGGAGGATGGTGGGTCACCGAGGCAGAAGGAGGCCTGGCAAGGGAGGGAGATGGGTGAAAACATAGACCAGGCCTGCAGTGGCTTTAAAGGCTTTGCTTTTTTATATTTCTTGGAAAACAAGATGGCAGGTGGAGAAGGGAGAAGGGAAAACATGAAAAGAATGTTTTCTCTTAAATACCTCCAGGGGAATAACTGCCACTGCCACCACCATCACCACAAAAATTATCAACCCCACCTCCTCCCGCCCCGGAAAAAAAAAAGCTCCAGGAGAAAAACAAGTGTTTTCTTTTTCTGTCCTAACAGAGTCTCGGCACTCTCAGGAAAGCAGCCTCCACATATTCACTCAGTCTGAAATATGAACGCACACAACGGCCATAAATTCCCATCATCTCCGACTCCGAATGCTGCCAAGGTGTGTGGCAGAGAGGATTTTACGAGCAGGCCTTCAGCTGCCAGGCTCCCACCTTCATAAAGAAGAGATTTTAGTCCATCCTGTCTATTTATTTTGTGTAGAGAAATCAAGGGCAATAAACCATGAAGAAATTCAGTCTACCTTATTCCATTTCACACTTTTGTCAACCACGCTTTATCGAGTATCGGAATGAATTTTTAATATCATGCCACAAAATGCTTTGGTCTTCTATCATATGCTGGGACTCTATCAATCTGATAACACTTGGGAGTTCTGAGAGATACTCAGCGCTGAAGAAAACAGCTTTAAAGTTTAGTCATTCTGATGGAATGTAAAAGCTTATATCAGTGACAGGTTGACAGAAAAAGCTGTTTTCCTTTCCATTTCACAGACTTCCACGTATGAACGCCATGAAACATGTCAGGACTTTCTCTGAGTCTATGAAGACAGAGATGGCATCTGCTCCCAGCGGGAAGCCCTTCTAACCAGTAATACTATAAAATTTCACGATTCTGAATTCTGACTGACATTCAAAAGGGCAGGGAGGAGGTGTTTACTATATTTTATAGAACAACATCAATTGCTTGTCTTAGCACATAAATATAGTTTTATGGTATACAATGCACCTCAAGCATCTTTCCTCTGTCTCTTTCTTTTACAAAGAGAAATCACAATCCTCTTGTCTTAACCAAATGGCTTCCTAATTTCCTGCTGTGGGTGGGAGGGAGCGAACATTTGCACTTTCCCTGACTTCTTCAGGAAGCCCTGGCATAAAGGGAGAGGGTTTCCACTGGTTCCAAGCACAACCTATAGATTTTAGACAGCGGCAGGAACTATTGCCCCAGTTTCTAACCATGGTGCTGCCCTCCAATTCCTATTGGATTTGGGGAGAAGCAGCAGTGAGAGAACATATTCAAGAGATTCATTCCCGGGCTTTGGTTACGGTGGTGTTTTCTTTCCCGCCTCTATCGTCTTAGGTAGAAAAAGCGATGAACCACAATGCCTTACGATATACAATCATGATCAGCCTGCCTTCAGCTGTGCACAAACATGCCACAGGCCAACAGGGCATCCAGGTTCGTCTGCGTGTGGTCACAGCTCTGCGACGAGGCACCTTCAGGCAGAAAGTCGTGGGTAAGCAGTCATGTCATTCCCAGTGTTCAGATAATCCCTGCTCGCTAGGCCGGAGTCACACACTTCAAAAACGCTCGTAAAGGGGTAGAAATAGAGCCTGATTTGAAGAGCCAACCTAACATCCTTCTGAGTTCCCTGATCTACTGTCCCCTGGAAATTGCCCCTGAATGGAGGAGTTGGAGTAGACTAAGGGGGCTTCAGAGCAAAACCAACTGAGTATTTCCCAGGGAAATGTGAGGTCTTCATCACCTGGAGGCCAGAGAGATGTGGGCAGGAATAAAGGCAGGAAAGGGAGAAGTCAGGAAACACAGGGAATGGAAAGACAAGCCCAAATTCTCCACTCACAGTGTGCTGCGAGGAAGGAGGAAAAGGCGCCGAAGGAAGAGCAGAGTCTCTCAAAGAAGAAAACCTATTTAGTAATGAAAACTGGAACACACATAAAGAATAAAAAAAGTGCCCCCAACGCATTTTTAAAACCTTTTTACATATCTCAACAGGGGCAACAGAACCCCTGAGAGGGCACAAAAACAGTGTTGGGAGTAAAAACAATATTATTACAATGGTTGTGGTCCTTCTAAATTCAATCCCGGACTACAAATGATCATTCCTTAGCATTTACCTTCATGGAGGGGGCTGTGCTTTTTTTAAATGATTAAAAAGGCTCTTTGGGCTGGGGTGGGAGGCGCTATAACAAAAAGAAGGCTGATAAACACTGTTCTAAGCATATGAAAAATGCAGCGCGTATACCACAAACTTCTTATAAAATGACCACTGCTAGTGAAAAAAGGGCTAAATTACTGAATGAACGGGAAGCTTGCGCCATGGCCAGCACGTGCTGGGCTGTGTCGTGACGGTGGCTTTACTGGCACGTGGTAGGCATGCAAATATGTCTGAAATTCATTGGTTCTTCCAGGCAATGCTTTGAGATAGTTTTCTCACACGTAAAATATAGACAATAAAACCTAAGACTCAGAGAGAGTAAGTGGTCCATCTGAGGATATAGCTGTTGAGTGGAGAGGCCAGGACTCAATCTTAGGCTCTTATTTCCTGTTCAAATATGACTCCAATGTATGTGAAGGACCCCTGCGATACCTCTGCCCACAAAAGAGCGAGGATGGGGTGACAAATGGTGGATTTTACACTTGGGGCTTAGAAGGTGTTATAAAACAAGAAAAATACGGGTTGGGTAAGGAAGACCTCAGAAAGCGAGGGAGGGAAGAAGGGAGAGAGGGAAAGAGGGAGGGAGAGAGGGAGGGAGATAGATATTTCGTGTGGAGATTAATGAGAGAGAGGGTGTACAGAAGACATTCAAATTCTTTTTCTTAAAATAATATTACAACTGCTATCCATGTCACCAAGCTTTCTGGACTCATTCCTATGTCTTGTTTTTGAACTTGGGTGTGAATATTTTCAAGCTTTTCCCAAAGTCAGTTCTTGAAGAATCAGGCCAGTAATCTGACATCTCTGATTTCCTTCCAAACCCTCTCTCTAAACACAAAGCTTGGACTAAAAGGGCTGCAGCATCTACACAAGCTCAAGAGGACCCAAACCGCCCAGCACATTCACAAAGATGTAATGACTTTTCTATCATAACACTCTGCCAAACCTTCATTATGTATTCTTCTGTGACTCTGCTCAGTTTCTTCAGCAAAGAAAACTCCAAAGGGAGGCAACAAGGTACCTCCATTTTGTACCCCTTCTTAAGTAGTTTCTTTTGTAGTGAGAGTGAGAGGAGGAAAATGGATGGGAGCCTTGGAACCCCAGAGTTAAGGTGTCTGCGGTGTTATTACACCGAGGACAGTCGCTGGAAGGCAGACCCTTGACCACGTGGGCAGTCAGCCAGACACGCCAGGCAGACACCCGGTGACCTGAGACAGAAAGGCCCTGCGGTTTCTGGTTTGTTTCAACATGAAGTGCCAGGGGATGGCATTCACACACTCCACAGAGAGCAGCAGTGGGATTCGGGGTGCAGGATGGTGGAGCCCTGGCCAGGCAGCCCGGCAATTCCAAGTATCAATGTGGCTGATCGGCTGAGTCTTTGTCTGGAGTGGGGATAGCAAGAAATGGGAGGGTGCTTTTCCTGGTGCTGTGAAAATCCTTCCGTCCTACTGTCTTCCATTCATTCTGTGGTCACACACCCTGCCCAAGCCAAGGCTCTGGCACGTCTGCAACTTCTGAGCAGATCTCACCAAAAGTTCACGAGTAGAGAAGGGGTGGGGGCACCTTTCCTGGGAAACCCTGGTGACCAGGCCCACCCCAAAAGTCCTATTCGGCACCTAAATACCTTGAAGGACAGAATTTATTAACAGCACTGGCTCAGCTACATCTAAGCTCTGTTTATGTAGCTATAGCATCTCTATGGGAAAAAAATATTTAAAATCCAAAGTAGGAATGCCAACAGAAAACAGTATTCTCCTTTCAGGGGCACCCAGGTGAGTGTATGAGCTGTCTAACGGAGGACGGGGACAACCTCGTAATTATCACAGCGGTCACCCATGGTGGGGGATCAGCTACATGCCAGGTACTGTAGCGGTCGCATCATACTGAAGTCCCAAAACCACTCGCAGGAGCTAAGTATGATTATCCTCCTGTTACAAATGAGACTGAAGCTCACAAGGTCAAACACATTTCCCGAGAGCATATAGTTAAGGAGTGAGATGAGAGCAGAGCCCAGGACCCTCTATGATCGACTCCTCAAACGTTGCTCCTCGTGCGTGCAAGCCGTTCTCTCACTGGTTCAACAACCTCCATCTAGAAGAAGGTCCCAGGGAAACGCCCCTCTGGAAAAGTGTGCTGCTGTCTCCATTCCACGGCACAAGGGCCAGCCTCCTTCCCAGTGATCCACGAGCTGTGTGACCTTGGATTCCTGTCTTCATTACCTGATGCTTCAGTTTCCTTACTCAGAAAATGAGAGAACTTCCGAGGCTATTCTAAGATAAAATATAAAGTTTTACATCTGTAGGCCCTTTTTACAGCAAACTGTGATGCTGTGCCAGCCACACAGAGCACCTTCTGAGATCCTTGCCCTGTGTCACCCCTCAGCTGAGTGCCACCTGGATCAGGAGTGGCCAGCCTCTGTGAGGTCCCCGAGCCACAGCCTCCGAGCATCACAAATAGCCTCTCTTCACAACTCTCCACTTCCTGTGTTGATACAAACGTCCTTCCTCTCTATTGTTCATGCAATCGGTTTTCTCTTAGTTTAGATGTGCCACCAATTGCTCGGCACCCTGGAGATGCCCCCAAACACAACATTGGATTTTCACAGCGTGAGATCCCAGCACACAGGCAGAATATCTGGAACTTCGAGGGGAGTGAGGACTCCGAAGTACTTTAATGATTTCTAATACCTCCTATTTGGCTGTGCTGGGCCAAAGATGTGTATAGAAGGGTTACGAGTTGATCAGAAACCTAGGGAGAATGGTAGGTACAATAGTAAAAACCTGTCAGTCTCTTTGTCTGGTCCATCAGCTCAAAGCCACTGGATTTTGGAAAGGAAAATTTTCAATGTGTGTTTCTCTGCAGTGCCAACCTTTCTGTGACTGCGCCACACCCCCCAGGGGACAGAACTGCTCCGCCCAGTTCTGCACGATGGATGGCCTGAGAGGCCAGAGGTCTGTCCGCGGGCTCTCCAGGCTTCATTCAGCCTCCTGCCTTGGCTTTGAGCTCTTCCCTCAGCTCTCCCACCAGCTCTCCTTTGACCTCTGCATACAACTACTAAATGCAGTCTTCTCTGCTCTCCTAGGCTCATCGTCTCCACTGCGGCCTCCAGGGGCGGCCTTTCACATTTGTATCTCTCGCCTAGCTCTTGAGCTCCACACCGACAGAGGTACCCCACATCCTGTTGTGGGCTCTAGCTCCGTCTTCCAAACAGAGCTCATCCCCTTCCCTTCTGCCCTCCTGATGTCACCACTGCCCCCCTTGGTGCCACTTTCTCACAGTGACAGACTCAAATGGAGAAATCACCTAGAGAAGCTTTTCGATTCCCCGGGAGGTACTGGTTTGCCACCTCCTCCCCCCCTCATGCCTAGGGAGCTTGTGGGAAAGAAGGAAGGAGTGGAAGGGGAGCAGGTGTGTGTAATCTGAATAAGGTCCCAGGGGATTCTGTCACCTTACCCCTCACACCTGGGAGAACCACTTCTCTAAACCTTGGCATTATTTGTTAAGTCCCATTTCTCTCTCACATTCCTCATCAAATTGGTTACCCAGTCCTGCTAACTGCCTCTCAAAAATACCTCCTATATCTGATTCTTCCTTTCCATTCCCCCAGCCCCCAACCTCATTATCTCCTGCTGGGATTGTTGTGGCAATTGCCTGCTAGCAGGTCTGAACCTCCAGACTCTCGGCTCCAATCCATCTTGCACACGGCTGCCAGATTAACCTTCCACTGCAGCAGTTTCTAAATTTTGGCGTGCATTAGAATCACCTGGGGAGCTTGTTAGAACTATAGATGCCTTGACCCCAACCTATAGATTAGGATTGAGCAGGTCTGGGCGGGGCCCAAGGTATATGTATTTTTTAACAAGCTCCCAGGTGACTGCTGTAGTCAAGGTTTGAGAATCGCTGGCACAGCTCTCACCATGGTGATTTCTTAAAAAAAAAAAAAAAGTTTCAATGGCTGTCCGCTGCCTGCCCATCGCCTCGGTGTCCAAGGCTCAGGGTGGTCACAGACCAACTTACCTTTCAGCCTCGATTCCCATGCCACCTCAACACGAATCCTATGCTGAATCCTGACTGCTCGCATCTTTCCATGCATGCTTTTTACTTCTGTGCCTCCTAACTTGTTCCAGTTGTTTCCTGTGCCTTCTCCACTTCCACCAAACACCGCGATGCACTGGAGTTGGGAGACTTTGGGGCATAAGAACCCCACGGTTGGGTATAATGCACCATCGTAGGTAGTATAAACATCTTGGAACGAGAATCCAAACCATAAACAAGGGTTACCTACACTCTGCAGCAGTCCCCTACGGGCTCAGCCACTCACGCGTCAAGGTGACCTGACCTCTGAGGTACTCATTTCCCAAGGTTGCCAGACAACACAGAGCTGCTGATATTCAAACTTAGGCTCATCTGCCTCTAACTACAGGGCTTTCAACTACTTTCTGTTTGCTATCCCTGTAGTTAAAGCCGATGCAAGGATCCACCCTTTGTCATGGTGGTTTTTCAAACCGTGAAGGTGGATCAGTGTTGAGTAATGTTGACTAATTTACTAATTTTTATTGTGTTCCTCACCTCCTAGGTCTTGTGACCAAAAGCTCATTTTGCCTACTGGATGTTGACGGTTAGGAGTGCTTCTTATAGGAATGAAAGAAAATTGTAGACGCTCTCTCAATCAACTTCTGTTGCCCTAATTCCCTGGAGTAAAGCAATCCTTTCCATGCTGCTCTCCATAGAGCAGGGGTGTCCAAACTGCGGCCCGCGGGCCAACTGCGGCCCACAATCCATTGTTAATTGGCCCGCAGCAAATTCCAAAAATATGTTTAGTTTACTTAAATAAACCAGGTGAGGCAATACGTACTTCACCTCGAGTGAGTGGCCCGGCTGTTTGTGTATTTGAAAAACCCTTGGTGAAAAACGGTGGTGAAACATTTTTTTGAAAAGCCCCTGGTGAAAAACGTTGAAAAAAGTTTGGACACCCCTGCCCCAGAGCTTACTGAATGAAGCCACAAAATACTCAACCTTTGCATCCGACTGGCACGATAGTCTCTGGTTTTCCCACACACTCTGCTTTCATCAGCTGAATTGTAATGGGTCCCAAATCTGTTTATGCCAGTTGTGCTAAGTATTGCAATTATATACATTAGTTAAGTATCATCTACCCTGATGAAATAGGAATATAAAAAGAGAATTATTGCTTCTCTAAAACCCCAGAAGACATTTTTATCAACACTCACTCAAGGCAGAGACTTAAAGACAAACTGCCCACTTAGGTGTGGGCATGGCAACTGTAAAAGATTGGCAAAAGAAAACTTAAATTTAGAAGGATTCCACACTTCACACTCCACTTAAACTGAGACTAAGACTGTAGAAGACACATTAAGGATGTGAGTTATGCAAGAAACACGGCGCAGGACTCTAATAAGCAAATCCATAATCAAATGCAAGGCCTTCACCATGTACATAAAATGGCATAAGACTGAAAATCAATATAATTTACCATATTAACAAACAAACAAAATCCATATGATCATCTACAAAAAGCCCGAAAACCGACAATATACTGTGGTGAAAGGTGAATGCTTTCACCCTAGATCAGGAACAGGGCAGAAATGTCCACTCTGAGCACTTTAAACATTTTTTGGACATTATAATAGTGCAAAGCATATAAAAGAATAAAGACATCCAGATTGGAAAGAAAGAGGTAAACTGTCTTTCTTCAACCATCATCTAAGTAGAAAAATCAAATGGAATCTATAAAATTGCTACTAAAACTAATAAGTGAATTAGCATAATTGCAGAACATACAATTACATATTGTATTGTAGTTGTTATACATAATTGCAAATCAATATACAAAAATCAATTGTACTAATCAATTATAATAGCAACAATCAGAAATTGAATTGAAATTTTTAAAATCATATCATTTACAATAGGATAAAATTATGAAATATCTAGGGATAATTCTGACAAAAGATGTGAAAGGCCTGTGCATTGGAAAATATAAAATATTGCTAAGAGAAATGAAAGAAGAGCTAAATAAATGGAAAAATACTTTGTTCATGGGTTGCTACATGCAATGATATAGATAGACCTCAAAATAATTATGTACAATGGAAGAAGAGAAAAAATACATACTATATAATTCCTTAAAAATGGAAAGCTGGTGCCAGGGGAGAGAGAGAGAGACCAGAAAGCAGCCTGGGGAAACTCTGAGGTGACAGATTGTACAATCTTCTGACTAGTGATGGTGCCATGGGCACCATATATCAAAACTGACCAAAGTGAATACTTTAAATACGTGCAGTTAATTGTATGTCAATTACACAATAAAGCTGTTTTTTTAAAAAATTAAATGTTGCTACCATGTTTCCTTTTTAATGACTTCTTCCTTTAAATGACTTTGTCAATTAACTAACTACACACTTCGTTGGTAAAGAGTGCTCTTCCTGTTCATGGAACATAAATGGGCCTGACAGTGGAGGACACTCATCACTTAGAGCTAAAACAAGCCTTGAAATCATCTAATAGGACACACAGATTAAAGAGCTGAGGCTGCAAAGAGTTAAGTGAGGTTCCCAGTCCATCCAGCTAGTTACAGAGCAGAGCTGGGTACGAATTCCCAGCTCCCCTGACGTCTGAAGGCTCCTTGAACCTGTAATCTGTGTTCATCTACAAAGTGGACAAGCACTGATAATTCTGGAAACAACCCTCCATGAAGTGAAGTCATCAATTAAAATCCCACGGCACGGCAGCTGGCTGCTGGGACCAATTGAAAGAGAGAGGCCCATCCATGAGACGAGGGGCATAAACCTTTGTGTATTCAGCTCAATCACACACTCTAGTCCACCTATTTCTTTCCATCATCAGTAGGATGACCTACTAATGATAAAAATGATTCTGATTAAATCTCAAAGTGGGTAGAGAGGGTGGCAAGGAAGGAGGAATGGATCACAGGGTTTGAAGGGAGACAGACATGGGATCAAATCTGTTTTTTTCCATTTAAGATCCGAGCAAAATTAGACAAAGATAACCTCTCTGAATCTAATTTTGTTCTCTGTAAAATGAGATAATACCTATTATCTTAAAGGGGTACGGGGGATGATTAGTAAATGAAAGTATACGTAAGGTGTCCAGTCAATGCCTGACATGTAGCATTATACTTAGGGGGACACTGTGTAGCTTTAGAATAGTGATTATCCAGTGATTATCACAACTCCTTTGTCACCCCAGGCTGTAGCAAAACTAGGGCCCCACTCTCCTTCCTAGGGTCCTTACCACACCTTTTCAACCACACTGGTCAATCTCCTCTATGCCACTGAGAATCACTGATCTAATGGGCCGCAGGTATCGGTGGGAGTGCGTCTCATCCCTTGGAACTTTAGAACATAGATCACCTTCCGTTTACCTCATTTCTGCTGAGATCTAGTCCTTCTAAAGATAAAGACAGGACTACAGTCAGCAAAACTTAAATGAGTGACTGACAGGATAGCAGATCTAGGCGGTTTAGGTTACTTGCGAACAGCCTGGTCACTCAAGTCCAAATGCCAGGGTTCAAGTCGTAGCCCCAACAAGGTAAACAACTACTCACATGTCAGTCTCGCCATCTGTAAAATGGAGCTACTTCAAAAGGTTATTGTAAGAATGACACAAAACCAGGCATAGCCCCTGGCACACAGAAACTCAAAATAAGGATTGGCAGTTGTTATTATTAACACTGATTCTATAGGGAGGAAAAAAGCAATAAAAAGCCTAGGTCTGAGGTTTCATTATTAACTGACAGCAGTTGAATACAAATGCACACACATGTGCACACACGCCTGTGAAGATGGATGAATTCTCCAGGGAACAGAAACAGCCTTCCTTTCACAATACCTGCTGAAAGCTCCGGGGAGACAGGCATCCAGCAGTAACTAACAACCAACAAGGCTATATAGTGAGGCCGCTTTAAGAGACGTGGCGCTTGGGGAGCCCCAAACGAAGAGAGCAGGTTGCCAGCCTTGGCGTTTGCTTTGCTGAAAGAATGTCAAGGTGAAGGAGGAAAATGCCCCAAGCTGCTGCTTGCCCTGAGGTGTCAGTGGCTCACCCTGTGTCTGTGTTTGATAAAAGTGAGCCTGGGCTCACACAAAGCGGGGGACAGTGAGAGAGAAAAGAGACAGCCTGGACGCTCAGCAAGCTGGCTTCAAAGGAGACAGGTACTAAAGATTGGAAGCGGGCGGTGGACGCCACGTTAAGAAGCCAAATTACTTCAAAAACAGAACATGCTAGCTGCATGCTTTGGCGCCAGGGGCTGCTGACGAACGAGGAAGCAGAAGAACAGCACACAGAGCCATCTTTTATAGTCGGTATGTGCTACCCTCTCCACGAGGACAGAGAGCAAGATCAATGAGGAGGTGCTTGGACAACACAGCCCGCCCGCCCGGGATAACGCGCAGCCCCTGGAAGGAGAGCACAGGCTCTGTTTCTGGCTCAGAAAATCCTCTTGCAAGCCAGGCTGCTTTCTGTGACCCCAGGAAGTTCCAGGGAAATACTGTGTTCGTGCTTCAGGACAAAGCAGTGCCAGGGCCAGATGGGCACGAAGCTGGTGCTCACCGAGTGCTGCGGTTAACCCCGCACCCTCTTCGCCCGTGTCTTCCAAGCCAGCACACAGGCCGGGGAATCTCCCGAAAACAAGTTCCTAAAGAGGACATATGGTGCTTACTTGCTAAGAAAGGGTGCTAACAAGACAAACTGAGAAGGAACGGGGAAAAAGCTGTCTATGTTTCTCAGTCCCACAGGAGGTGAGATTCAGGCTGGCGGACATGCATGGGGCTCTGTGGAAACGCGACCCCAGACACAGGAGCCCCTGAGCACTCCTTTTGGGACCCACTTCCCTGCAGGCAGAGCAGCAAATGAATATAACCCCCCAGGAGTGGCCCTTTGCCTGGGCTCTCTGAGGTCTCAGATCCTTGGGGCTTAGGAAGGGCCCCAGTGCGAAACCTCTCTAAGCTTAGGTACCTCCTTGAAAAACATTCTTCACAGCCCGAGAACCTTTCTAACCCCACTGGAAAACAGGAAACTGGGAACCTCACATTGCTGAGTGTATTTAGGGGGCAACTGGCTTCTGAAGATTTATAGAAGATGGGGGATGTCAGTGCAAGAACTGCACCAGCGGTAAACTGAATCTTATCTTAAGGATGGGCTATAGTTAGCAGGCGGAGGCAGGCTGAGTATGCATCAGTTGGTTTCCAAAATATGTTATTTACAATACGCAGCAGATGTTCTTTGAATTCTAATGTGAAAATACAGGCTTTTTTATTTTTTACTGACAGACTAAAAAGTACACTTAATATAATAATCTTGCAAAGTCCAAAGATTACCTCACAGTTTGGAAAATACTATGTTGAGTCATTAGTGCCATTACTCAGTATTTTCAAAACTCACCAGATAAATACGGTACACTGAGACTTCCTGGTAACGACCTTCCATTTTTTGCAAGGAAGAACACAGCAAGGCTTCCCAGAAGCCTCAATTAAATCTGGAAAATGTTTCTAAAATATTCTGAAGCACAACACACGCACACATGCTCACAGTATTTCAGGAGATCGCTGCTCATGGATGATTTCCTGCTGTCATTTGTTCTTTAGACAAACTTACTGCGTGCTGGCAAAGGGCTAGACCAGGGGTGTCCAAACTTTTTTCAACGTTTTTTACCAAGGGCCATATGCGGTAAAATACACAAACGCCGGGCCACTCACTCGAGGTGAAGGACGTATTGCCTCACCTGGTTTATTTAAGTAAACTAAATATATTTTTGGAATTTGCTGTGGGCCAATTAACAATGGATTGCGGGCTGCAGTTGGCCTGCGGGCTGCAGTTTTGACACCCCTGGGCTAGACCATACAGGAGACTCCAAGACTGCACAGATGAGACATAAACAGTACTTGCCCTCAAGGAGCCTCCTGCCTCGGGAGGAAGAGCTGAGTAAACAGACAGTCACAGAGCTGTGGGGATGAGTTTTACCCCGTGGGTAACACAGGGTGTAGGAGGAGACCTGACTAGTGGGCAGGTGCTCAGGCAATTAACCAAATTGTGGGTCAGTGAAAATGCCCCAGAGGAAGTTTCACTAGAGAAGTCAGCGAGCACGCTGTGGAGTCTGGCATGTTGGAGAGGATGGAGGATGAAGTAAAGGCACCCACGAAAGAGGACTTCCAGCACTGCTTCAGAAAGTGGCAAGAATGATGGGATAAGTGGGTTTGAAGCGAGGGAGAGTATTTTGAGGGGGATTAACGGCAATGTGTCTTTTACTATACTTTTTAAAAATTTAAACATTCACTGTATATTTGTGATCACACATGGTACAAGGGTCCCAGGGAATTCTGAATCACAGGCAAGTTTGAGAAACACTTCTTTAACATAGCCTGGCTAGATCATAGGGTATTTGACCTCTTTGGAGCCAGGTTACAGAGGGGAAGAATTTCCTAAAATCTTTCCATCTTCACACCTCTTTTTTGCTGGCCCCTCTTAACATGCACGGCAGAGAACTCTGGCCTCTGTGTGCCTGTTTGACAGAGTGTCTACATCTTGTATCTTCTCCAAGTTGTTTTCCTCCAACTCTTCCTACCATAGTAACTATACTGATTCAAGTCTCTCCACGAGTGTTAAGTGTTTTCCTATAGATTCTCAGATTTTACTTTCAAAGTATCAGTAGGTCACCTATAGAAGGAGTCATTCTAGTTGTTTTATGAATGAGGAAACTGAGACCCAGTGACTTGTCCACAGACCCATGGTTGGTTGAGAGGAGGCTCAGTATTATGAAAGTCTGACAATTAAGTTTGCAAGCTTGTTGCCACCATGTTGCTAACCTTTTTTTTTTTTTGATATCAGAGGGATTATTCATTATGAATTTGTACCAACTGGACAGTCAACAAAATTTACTATTTGGAAGTGCTGAAAAGCCTGTGTGAAAAAGTTAGACGACCTGAACCTTTCACCAACAATTCATGGTTTTTGCATCACCACAATGCACCAGCTCACACAGCACTGTCTGTGAGAGAGTTTTTAGCCAGGAAACAAATAACTGTATTGGAATACCCTCCCTACTCACCTGGCCCCCAATGACTTCTTTCTTTACCTGAAGATAAAGGAAATATTGAAAGGAAGACATTTGGATGACATTCAGGACATCAAGGGTAATACGACGACAGCTCTGATGGCCATTCCAGAAAGAGTTCCAAAATTGTGTTGAAGGGTGGACTAGGTGCTGGAATCAGTGCATAGCTCCCCAAGGGGAGTTCCTTGAAGGTAACCATAGTGATATTCAGCAATGAGGTAAGTAGCTCTTTTCCTAAGATCAGTTTGCGAACTTATTTGTCAGACCCTATAGAATCAAGTTTTCCTGACTTCTAAATTTGACATTCTTTCAATTCATCAGTGTTTCTCCAAGTGCAGTCCTAAAACCAGCAGCATCAGCATCCCCTGGTAACTTGTTAACAAAGCAAATCCTTGGGCCCCACCCCAGGTCTATTGAATCATAAACTGCTGGGATGGGGTCCAGCAAGCACTTTAACAAGGCTTCCAGGGGATTCTGAGGCACCACTGGGTTTGTTATGCTGCGTCTTAAAGAACACCTTTTACATCCAGCTACAGTTATTGGTCCTTTCTTCAATGCATAATACCATTAAGTATTCTATTCTTTGGTACGCTAGTGAGTTGTAGCAACATGGGGAAATTTGTGAGCTGGTGTGGACTCCTGAGTGAATCCATAAAGCACTGAGAAAGCAGATGTCCTTTTTTGTCCCCAATTCCCCTGAGAAAAACCAAGGGCTATGGCGAAATGCAGCACCATCCAGAGTATTCATGTCCAGGCCTGTATTCTCCCAGATAAGTTGCAGAAAAATTCTCTTCATTTACAGGCAGCAAAGACTTGATGAATAATTCTAGTCTTTCAACATTGCACCCACAATTTTTTTTTTGCACTGGAAAGTTAGTGTGAAATAGAAAATGAAGTCTTTCACTGGTACCAGCCAAACCTACAAAGTGGCTCCTTTATGATGAATTCGTGAAAAATTTAATGTTATGAGAGGAGAGAAGGGTATTTACAGTATCTGAGCTTAGCAAAGTGGAACAGGGAGCCAAAGTGTGATTTCTTTTTGGCTCCCAAGGCACATGGCACACAAAATGTTTCTGTGAAGGAAAAAAAGGCAGATCTGATTCTGAGTTCAGTGAAATATCATGATTTCCATTTGGCTGGTTTGCAGGAGTTGCCTTTTTAGGCAACTCCCCATTTCTAGGAAAGGTTTGGAGCTCATCAGAGTCAACTGCCTCCTTGCAACAGAACATGGCATTGGGAGAGAATGCTGGGCTGCTCATTCTCCGTAACACCAGAGAGAGGCGTGGAGTTGCCAGGCTGGGCATGTTATACGTGACGATGACATCTGTGAGATTTCTGCAAATTTCAATTTTTTTCTGGGATGGCAACTCTGGGCCCTGAAAGATTTGGAGAAAATGTGTTCCTTCATGTTTCCACCTGCAGGTGGTCTACTGACGGTGACAAACAATGGCTAGATAAGGTGGGATCTCCATTTTGTGAAAGGTTTAGGACCTGGACAGGGGATCATCCCACACCTTAGATGCATTTGCTAAAGGTCAAGTTCTAAAGAAAGATGGAAATCAAAACTGAGATTATGGAGTAGAGTAGAACAGTGCTGACCTAAAAAGGAATCAGAACTGCAGAGCTAGAAGGGACCCTCATCAACCTCCACCTTTTGAGTGCTTCTTTTCAATAAAATGTCCTACACCAGGTTGGTCAGGTGGTTCTACCTGAGCTCCACTTGAACACCAGAGGTAGTCAACAACATCATGGAATTGATCTGACAGTTGGACAATTTTTCTCCTCAATTGAGCATGAATTGCTTGTACTTTTTCTGTCCTCCGAGGAAATAAAGAATAAAAAATAAGATTTAATTTTCTTTCACATGATATCTCTTTAAATATTTAAAGAGAGCCAACACGTCTCTTTGCCCAGGCTCTGCCACCATCTAATAAACTAACATTGGTTACGCCATTAAAACTCACGAGGCCACACTGCGCTCACTTAAGAATTGATAGATATTAGAATAGCTATCACTTTCTAACTCGATGTAGCTATATAGAGGGTCAGATAAGATGTGAAAGTACTTTCAAGTGGTATAAAATATTATGCAAATGCAAGACATTACAATGAAGATGATGTCAGGTTTGCTATAATTCTCTCAAGCTTCGTTCATCTACATCTTGTACTTGGATTGATTGAAAATAATCATAGTTCAGAAACTACTAAGAACTCTCTTGACACTGACTTAACGCCTGTCATCCACTAGTTTAGTTTTCACATTTTCTAGATTTTTTATACAGGTTAAAAGATTCATTCACTCGAGACATATTTATTCATAATATACTATATTTGAGACACTCTATCAACTGTTAAAAAAGACAGTCTATCAGCTGTGAAAGGAGTTATAACGATGAACATGCAAGGCGACTACTTTTGGGGGATCAGCTAAGACAAGCACACAAATAACTGAAATACGAGACCAAGTGCCGAAAGTTCTTTCCCACCCCTTACACACACACACACACACACAGGAAATTTTGGAAATCCAAAAGAGAAAAATCCTATTCCAAGATTGCATGGAAGAGAAAAGATTTGAAGGGTGAGCGGATTTCAACACATGGGCAGAAATAAAGGATATCATTTTAGATAAATGATACAGGCTAAGCAAGGGCCTGAAAACGATATCTTGTGGAGGAAAAAGAAAGCCTGACCAGGGTTTTGCTTAGGCTAGAACACAGGGAATATGGAGAAGAAGAGTGAAGATGTGTTTGGGAGGGAAGACAAGGTTTAAGTTGTAGGCCTTACAAGCTAGGTTACAGAGTACAGACAGGACATAGTCAGTAGGTTTAGAGGGACGTGAAGGAACGCTGTCTAAGGAAACGACATCATCGGATCTGTGTTGATGGAGGACTGATATCTGGTAGCAGTGGATAAGGTGGCGTGGCGCAGAGACAGACGGGGCGTGGAGACAGTCCAGCTAAGAGACAGTGAAGACATGGACAACAGTATTGAGAAGAAGAACTATAGATGAAGAAATACAACCTAGATCGAACAAAAGGGTTATTTCATACAGGTTGGCTGTCATCTATGGCAACCAAGGAGTTGAAAGAAAGAAAGAAGCCAAATTTTCGAACCTGGGTCACAGTATGGCCAGAATTAGAGAAGACAGAAAGCCTGGCAGAGTATGTTTTCTGTTTTGAGCAACAAGTCTGAGAAGCTGGCAGGACATCCAAGTAGTGAAGATAGTTTTGGAAGTTATTCACATAGTGAGGAGCCAGATGGTGTTGTGCGACTGGACAGGGAGAAAATAAGGAGACCGATAAAAGGGGGGCATCCATATTTAGGAAGGCATTGAGCCTCAGAGCCAAAGGGAGAAGGAGAATGGGGAGTATCACAGAAGCCAAAAGAAGGTTTGAAGGTGGGGGGATAGTCAGAAGTCATGAGGAAGGGGTCAGGGAAGGTCACTGGGCTTGACAAATAAGAGGACACTATGAACCACAAAGACTGAAATTTCAGCACAGTAATGAGGTAGACTCTTGAGTGCAAGAAGTTAGGTGGGAGGGGTGGAAAAGAAGCACCAACAGCGAGAGCAAACTGTGCTTTCAAAAGGTTTGACAGTGAAGGGAATGAGAAAAATAGAGTGGTAGCCCGAGGGGGCAGCAAGATCGAAGCAATTTTTTTAAATTGTGAACTCGAGTATTTTTGTAGGCAGAAGTAAAAAAAAAATGAAGATAGTCAAAAGCCAGATTCTGGAGGAAGAGGGAAGAAATGGAATGGAGGGCACAAACGGAGGCATTCACCTTAGAAAAGAGGGTGGATACTTCATTTTTTAGATAAATGAGAAGAGGGAATAGGAGAAAATATTGGGTAAAAATGGGTAGGGGCTTAGGAATATTGAGATCGTTCATCCTGCAGATAAATTGGAGGTGACTTGATAATGATGTTGGAATCTATAAAGAATTTGAGGCTTGGTGAAATGATGACAGAGAGGCAGAGAAGATAAACAAGGGACTATGAGTAATAATATGGAAGCTAATACTATAGAAATTAAGTATAAGTGAGAGATGAGTGAAATCTTTCTGACCATAAAACATGTCAGAACCAGGAGCCCTCAATGGAGCATTAGAAAAATTTTCTTTGGAGATATTTTAAAACATAACTGGACTCATGTCCAGTCAGCTTAAAATATGCCAGAGGTTAAATATTCAGAACAGGCAAATCCATAGAGACGGAAAATAGATTAGTGGTTGCCAGAGGCTAGAGGAGAGAGGAATAGCTATGGGGTTGCTTTCTGATGTGATGAAAATGTTTAGGAATTAGATAGTGGTGATGGTTGCACAATATACTAAATGGCTATAAATATATTAAAAATCACTAAATTGTATGTTAAAACGGTAATCTCTATGTGAAACATATTTCAATGAAAGTGTTTTAATTAAAAAATTAGGGCACTTAAAAATATTTCAGAGGTAGAACTCATGATGCATATGGAAAGGTACTAAATGTTTCCCTTCCATACCTAAAAGCCTCTGGGTTTTCTGTCTTGCCAGGAGCTCTTGAGGCTCCTAAGAGCATCTGGCTAAGACATCATGATTTTTTTTTTAGAAAGGTGCCCCAGGAAGGACATATCAGTAATTGCACAAGGTAGTATTAAGAGTGAGGTTCTCAGTGTTGTGTTCTTCTAATCAGCGCTTCCCAAACCCAATTCCACAGACTGACTGCATCTCATTTCACAAGGACCAATTCCCAGGTTCCACCACAGGCCTCATAACCTAGAATGTCTGGGGACAGAGCACAAAGTCTATGTTTCTATGAAACTTTCCATGCTGACAAACCTGTGTCTTAATCAACCACAGTGTTGAGTCGAAGTATAAACAGATAGTCAGACTGGCAGGGTGGTGGCCAGGCCTTTACTGGATAGAGTGATGGGGCCACATCTCTCAACACCCCCATTCTACACCAGGCCATCAGAAACACAACTTTTCCAAATACTGACTGCTACCACTCCACAGATTAGGAATAACCACCTTCCCCCTCGGTTCCTAGAATTTAGAAGGTCCTTGGTCTCGAGGCATTCTCTAGTTTGCTTTAAGGAAATTAATTCTTCTGCAGCCAGAGAGAATGCAGATACTGTGGAGCGTGCAGGTCAGGCTGCTCTGACACTGCTGTGGCTGTTTGGCAGAATGAAAACTAAATGACACTGCCACCCAGTTTGAGTGTGATTGGCCAGTCATACCGATACACCAGAGCTATGATTTCTTGGAAAAGCCAACAACTCCACGATGACCTGGTAATCGTGCTTCTCCTTACAAATAAGGATCTTCTTTTCTCCATTCCTTCTGTACCCACTGCAAAACTTGCACTCAGCTATGCACAAATAAGGTAGGTATCTGTCCTCAAGGAGAATACACGGTGGTGCAAAAGTAGAAAGCAAGTGATGATAAAGTGCGGTGAGGTGAGCCTCATGATAAATCTTTGCTGTGCACCATGAGGAGAACACACGTGTCTCCAAAAGCAGACAGACTTTACGACAACCCGTGTAAAATGCTCTTTCACCTGCCTGGTTTTGGAGCTTGGGAAACAGTGCTGTCTGTAACCAGTGCTGTGCCAACCTTTACCATGGCATCTCTGAGGTGCCGGCAGACACGTGTCCACCTTCCCTGTGGGGAGGCAGCCAGACTGACACCAAATCCCTCACACTCTGCCCAGGGACTGTATTAATATCTCATTCTCCCACTGGCGTCCAGTGGGGGAATGAAAAATAGCTTCTCTCCATGATAAGGGTCAGGCATCCCTGCTCAGAGGCTTATCTGTCCACTACCCAACACCAGGGCAAACTCCAGGTCCTGTCCAAGTTCCTATTCCTGGGCCAAGGGGACGCTCGGATACTCTCCACTGACATCCCCAGGAGATTTTCTGCCAGTAGAGCTGAGCACCCAGGCATAAAGGAAAGACCTCAAAATTGAAAGCTCTTTTCCCTGCACAGACAATCTCTTGGCACCTTCGGCACCACACACAGCTGCCTGGGGCTGAACTGGCATGGCAATCATCTTGGCACAAATGACAGGAGTGGTATTTTGCTGTAGGCCCAGTTTCTGTTAAGATGGGAGAAGGAGTGGCCTGTCACCCAGAATTGCTTCGCAGATCCCAATTATATGTTTCAAAATTATCACCTATTAAGACCCAAATACTTTGTTTGCTGGTTGCAGCCCTTTGAACAGGTTACCATGGATTTACGCTGGCATAATGGGCCTGCATGATGTATGTTCCCTGTCAGTGCTGAAACAACAGTCAGTGCGTCTGAGCAGGGCCACCTGCCAAGCAATATGTTCTCAGTCCCTCAGGCAGAGTGCTGCACTGCTCAGCTAAGAAACGTCCCCCACTGAGCAAATGGCAGAGCCGCGGAATGCGGGCAACTGTGCGCGCATGCGCGCAGAAGATCGCAGACACGCGGCAGGAGGGGCGGTGGGGATGTTCCCGTCAAGCTTCACTTCGGTGACAGGCAAACAATCTCTCAGTCTTTCCTTCTTTCTTTGCCTCCCTCCCTCCCTCCCTCGCTCTCTCTTTTCCCTAATGAACTAGCACAGGCTGCATACATCATTAACACAAGTGGCTGGAAGTTGGCTAGGAGATGACTGGTTTCTGAAGCCAAAACCGGGGAATGGGTAGGAACAAGGCTCAGAGTAACACAGAGGTGGCTGGTCTTGTGGTGGCTGGGTATTTTATGAGCACACAAAGGCAGAGTCTGATGGAGGTGCCACTTCACAGAGGGAAGGAGGCAGCAAACTGCAGGTCATGCAGAGGCCGCAGCTTGTTTGTCCCGCATTGACTGATCTGCGAGCTCACCGCCACCCGCTTTTGCGTGTCTTAGGGAGGTGCCCCTCGACTCCATCCTTTCCACGGAAGAAACAGACTGCCGTCAAGCCCAGGCAGCAGGAATGGGAACGCTCTGGCTAATTACTGCCAGCATGAGGTCTGTGCTGCGAAGGATGCCTGAGAGACACAGAACACATTCTGCTTTTAGCTACTTGTAAGAGAGAAACTACGCTGAATGCACTGCTTTCTAAGTGAACAAGCTCTCTGCAGATTATGTAACAAGGAACAATGAATGGCTTTCTTGCAGGCAATGGAGGCACAACGCTGTTCAAAGCAGTAATGAAAAGAAGGGGTACAGTTTTACTGTGGATTTTAGGTCAATCCCTAGTAACCTCTTTGCAAGAGCTCCAAGCATTTTTCCAGGTCCCCAACCACACGGAGTGGTGTGTCACAAACAGTTCTTGTCAAGGTGGATGGCAGACTGCTCATGTGCGTTCCCACGGCTGTACAAAGCACATGGGCCAGATCCCGGGATAACCACCTCCTCCTGCACCACGGGCCTCATGTGTTGGTGAAGTCAAGCTACAAACAAACAACTTAAACTATGGGAAAGCCAAACAATGAAATATCTTGCAGCCACTTGCTGAAAATTATAGTTTAGTTTTCTGTTGAGTAACATTAAAAGAACACAAGAATATATCAACAGAAAAAAAAGAAACAACAGAATTTGATCTTGTTTATGGAAAATGTGTTGGCTTCCTAAACGTTTGTAGATATAGAAAGAGATCTGGAGGGATGCTCTAGAATAGATCTGAGTGAAGAGATTTCAGGTGGTTTTTACTTTTCATTACTCTTCTGTACATTTTAATTTTTTTTCCAATAAGGATGTGTCATTTTATGAAAATCCATTGAGTTATTTTAATAAAAAAGTTAGGAGAATAACCATAATGCAGCAAGAGACAAGTACATTCAAAGGAGGGAAGAATTATGTTGTGCAGACTGAGAAAGAAATGTCTCTTAGAAAAGGCAGTGAGAAGTGTGCAGAGACTGATGGGATGTCTGGGGGTGAGGGAGCTGCCTCATGAACCCAGGTGGGGAACAGTGAGCTACCATAGAGTGGCAGAGACCTGGGACCTGCTAAAAGAGCAGCCAACAATCCACTTTGGCTGGAGTAAGGTCAGGTAGCTGTAGTGGAGACATAAAAAGATTCAAGAGGGAGGTTGGAGCCATGCTTTTAATAGTTTCTATTGCCAAATAGAGGAGTTTCCATTTAACATGGAAAGCAAATTGAGATCCAAGGAAAACAATGGTGTGTGTGTGTGTGTGTGTGTGTGTGTGTGTGTGTGTGAAGGGACTGAGATAAAAGATGTGTTTTAGGAAAATTAACATACAGAATATATAGAAGGGAATTGGGGACAACAGAAGATAGAGAAAGTTAGAAAGCTACCGGAATAGCCCAAGGAAGGAGCAAAGAAACAAGGAGATTCTGAACAGAGATAAGGAAAAAAATAAATGTGTGAGAATTTAGGGAATTGAAATTGGTTAACCTAGAGGTATATTAAAAAAACCCAAAAACGTTCTTTGTGCTTCGGCGAGGCAGGAGATGGAGATGATTTGGAGAGACGGTGAGATTATAGCTATGGTGGACTTGAGGCGTCTCCAGGAAGGGCAGTGGAAGGAATCTGGACGGGGTGAGAAGCCCTGAGTGGGGAGCCCCCTGGGCTCCATGAGCACTGACAGGAGGGAATACGCTGGTGAGGGAAGGCGCTGAGTCTGGTTGGCTCCGCACTGTACCCCCCACCCATAAAACAGAGCTGGGCATGTGGTAGAAACTGCAAAGTCTTTCTTGACTGAGTGAAGAAATACTAACACAAATTCATAAATCAATGAGAGTGCAACATAAAGAGAAAGCCACAGAGAGCAGAAAACAAACTCTTGGGGATAGTTAGCAGGTGGGAGGAGGAGGAAGAGGAGGAAGTCTTCACGATAAAGGAGGAAGAAGGAGCTTTAAGCTTATAGGCCTGCCATCTGGTGAAATTCTGTCTGCAATTTTCTTTGGACAATTTTCTAAAATTTTCTTGAGTCTCATTTTTTCATAATATTTAAAAATGGAGGGATGATGACCTTAAGGTCTCCATCCAGGTCTAAAATTCTACGAATCATTCATTGTTGAATTATTTAATCTTTATAAAAATTTTTCTTACATCTGTGTCTAGGGTTAACCAATGATTTGCAAGTTTCCCGAGGCCAAAAAAATTTCTCTCCCTAAGTTGCTTAATATAGAAATTTTCTCATAAATTGTTGCTCAACAAATGAATTGATTTAACTTTGTCCATTCTTTTATTAAAGTATAACCTGGGGTGGCAGATTTGCTCAGTGGTTGGAGCGCAGCGCTCGTAACACCAAGGTTGCCGGTTCGATTCCCACATGGGCCACTGTCAGCTGTGCCCTCCACAGCCAGATTTAAAACGACTTGACTTGAAGCTGAGTTACGCCCTCCACAACTAGACTGAGAACAACGACTTGACATGGAGCTGATGGATCCTGGAAAAACACACTGTTCCCCAATATTCCCCAATAAAATTAAAAAAAAAATATTTAAAAAAATGTATAACCTGCACACAGTAACATGTACCGATCTCAAGTGTATAGTTCATTGAGCTTTGACAAATGTATGTTCTGTGTCACCTGCTTTCCTGTCAAGATGGAGGCCATTTCCATTTTGATTTGATTTTGATTTCTTCATTATTGCATCATTGGGAACCCACGTGAGCCACCCTTATTCCTTTTCTCTGTCTTACTAATACCTCACTGATAAAACAGTTATATAATCAGTCATTTTCAGATATATAATTCTGATGTTTTCCTTAGTATTATTTCTTCCTCTCACTTCAGAATTTTCCCCATGTAATAGACAATAAATTCAAATATGAGCCTTGCACAAGATCAAATATTATTTATGGACTATCACTGCCAGGTTTTTTACTTAAAAGAGAAATCATTATTCTGACTCTCTGTACGAGATGTTTATCCTATACTCTTCCATCTTACTAAAGATTTGGTCATTTTAAGAGAAAAAATACTTAATTCCGTTTTAGTCAAAGATAAATGTGTTTGATAGCATATTTTTTAAAACATGCCGTTATATTTCAGAATAGTTTTGGATATTTCTTTGGTTGGGTCATGAGACTGTGGCTTTTGAGTCATCTGGACCCAAACACCATTCAGTTGACTTTGGCTCCTTGGAGAAGGTGAGGGGAGCTCGGCCTCCTCCTGTTTTTAATCAGATACAATTTGATATTTACCCATTTCTGACACCTGGCTCTGACAGAGCCCGTGGGTGCCAGCTCGGGCGGGGCCACATCCCTGACCTTGATGGGTCCTTTAGATCTGACAGTTCCCCAAGCTCAGATTCTGTGGGGTCACTTCAGCTCTGCTTTTTCCACCCTACGAGAGGCAGACTTCCCAGTCCTAGAGCCCCGCAGTGGCCTAGAGCCCTCCCCTGAGATCACAGCCCGGCCCTGGGCCTGGCTCTTCCAGTGGAAAGGGGACTGCTTTTGCGGTTAGTGTCAGACGTCAGTGCTGGAGGCTGGCTGCCAGGCAAAGTCTCCAACACTCAGTTTCTACCAAAACAAAATAAGAACCAACACATGCAACTGAAATTACTGAAGTCTGGCCTCCTGATCCTTAAACAAACAGTTCTACCTGCACTGAATTTTAAGTACTTTTGGCCTCTAGATGAGCAAATATTCCACTATTTGCATTAACTTTGGTTGATCCTGGAGCCACATTAATCAGAAAAGAGGAGAGAATGTCCTTTGTGCCAAATAACTAAGTTCTTGCTCAAGTCGAATGTTACCCTGAAACAGTTTTCTAGTGCTGAACGCTGACGAGTTCCAATAAGACTGCGTAGGAAAAGTCAATACATCAAATAATCAATATCAGTTTACTGAGCCCCGTCAGAGACTTTGCTCAGTGTCAGTCCTGTTTTGGACATGGTCTGCACAGACCCTGGAGAATCCGAATCTAAAACAGTGACCTGTTATCTCCTCAACCACAATTTGGATGGGGTCTAAATATTTTCTACTTATAAGCCACGCCTACACAGCAGCTATCTGCCCCAGTGCAGCCAATATATGAGGCGAGACCTCTTAGCTGCTGCCCTGTCTTGAGGAAAACAATACCGCATGAGACAATGAAGTTCTCAGGACACTTGAAGTAAACGTAATGCTATAGCAAGACTGCAGGTTAATAAGTTGAGTGTCTCAGTGTAGGAAACTTTTCGCCTGACCGTCAGGAAAGGGTTTCCAGCCTGTGCCTGAATACCCCTACTGGCACGGAGGGAGTTTACTACTTCTCAAGGCCTTCGGTCTCCCAGGTTCATCCCTGCATTTTATTCTGAACTGAAATCTGTCCCTCTAGAACCTAAACACACAAAAAGACCTCAAGTCAGCCCCCTAAAACAACACAATTAAGTCTAATGGCTCTTCCACTTGATAGTGATTTAGCTGTTTGGAATCTAGGCCTATCCTAAGAGTTGTGGGGTTTCAAAGATGGTGGGAGGCATGGTTCCTCTTCTGAGGTTATGATAAGCGACAAAGAATATTATGTGAGAACCTGGTAAATTCCCGGCAACCTAAGTCAAAAAGAGTCATGAAATTCAATAACAGCAGTTGAAAGGCAATGCTAGTCCTAACAAGAATTAGAAGTGATGAGAATAAAATGGCATATGAAACAATGTTCTAACAAAATTACAAAGGCAGGCCCTCGTTAGTTTGCATAATGCTTAGACTGCAGTTTAAAATCTAGATGGCTTTTGCTCCATATTTATAGCTTTTAACATTTGTCCTCCTCTAGGTTTGATCTTAATATTTTACATTTGTATAGCACTTTAGGATTTTACATGTTATTTTATATAATTTGATTTTGAAATTCAAACATGGTATCGAACAGGAGGCAGATAAATGCCATCCACTTTTCTGAATGGCTTCATGGAATCTACAAGTGTGGGCTCTGAAGTAGAACCCTGTCTGCCACAACCAGGTATGTGACCTCAGACAAGTTTTTTAACCTCTCTAAGCCTCTGTTTCCTTTTCTGAAATATGCAGATAGCATACTGCAGCCTTAAGGAAATTATTTCACATAAAGAGCTAAGCCTAGTGCCTGGTACATGGGATTAATAAAGGTTTGATTATCTTTTTTGTTAATCATAGCTAACAGCTGATTTGTTTATTATAAAATGTATCTTATTAGGATAGATGGCATAGACAAACATGGCAAAATATTTAAAGTACCACAGAGCTCAAAAGAAATTTATTATGCTGGCAGTCTCAAAAATTTTGCAATGGCCACTTCTAGGTATACACAGAAAAGAGCTGAAAGCAGGGACTCGAACATATTCCAGCAGCATTATTCACAATAGCCAAAAGGTGGAAGCAGCCCAAGTGTCCACTGATGGACGAATGGATAAACAAAATGCGGTCTTATATACAATGGAATGTTATTCATTCTTAAAAAGGAAGATAATTCTGACCCACGCTACAACATGGATGAACCTTGAGGACATTATGCTGAGTAAAATAAGCCAGTCACAAAAAAACAACTACTGTATGAATCCACTCACGACATATACCTAGAGTGGTCAAAGTCATAGAGACAGCAAGTAGAATGGTGGTTGCCAGGGGCTGGGGGTGGGAGGAACGAAGAGTTACTGTTTGATGGACACGGAGTTTCAGTTGGGGAAGATGTTGGAAGCTCCGGAGCTGGATGGTGGTGAGTCGCACCACACTGTACATGTACTTACTGCCACTGAACCGTACACTTAAAAATGGTTAAAATGGTAAATTTTATGTTATGCATATTTTATTGCAATAAAAAAATCCTATAAATATTGCAATGATATTCCAACAGACTTTAGGCTTCAAGAAAGTCTGAGGCATACTGCCTGTACTGGAGGTACTTAACATCTAATCAGGAAGACAGAAAACAAACGGAAAAGACAAATGACAATCAAAAGTACTCAAATGAAGGCAACCGGCAAATAAATCCACAAGCATCCACGTGCTGTAATTTGCCAGTGACACCATCCAGTTGGTGGACACCAGGCATAACTTACATGTGCCAGATGTCCTGGGTCAAAGTTGTGAACACAGCCTGTGATCTGCGGTCTCACTGAACGGCACTCAATAGCAGAGTGATTATTAAACACTAAAAACCAAGAGGCGCCCACATGCACTTGTGACTGACAGCTTCATCCCAGGCTTTAATACTTCATCAGGCAAACACAGACAAGTGAAACAGTTACTCTAATTAGGCACTTTCCTTATCCTCCCCCAGCAGAACTGCGCTCCAGATGAAGGATAATGGCACTAAATGAACAGGTTAATTAGAGACAGCATTTACCCCTGCAGGCCCTCCATTGGAAACACCATTTCACACCATTACATCACACAGGAAAGCAAGGCTCCAGGGACCAGCTCCTGAGACAGCCAGTGACCAGCACAGAACAAAGCCAGGAGCAGGAAGAGAGAACGCATGCTGGCATATCCGACGTGCGTGCCCATCCAGGGTTCCCGGGATTTCTCTGGGAAATGAGTTGGCAAACAACGGCTTGCAGGCGAAACCCGACCCGTAATTAGTTTTTGCACAGCCTGAAAGCTAAGATTAGTTTTTGCATTTTTAAAGTATTATTTCAAAAAGAAGAAAACGGAGAAGTGTATATGCAGAGACCTAAGTGGTCACAAAGGCTAATTTGTGCTGTCTGGCCCTTTTCACAGAGAGTTTGCCACCCACAGGATGGGAGTTAGTGATCAACGTGCTCAATACCAACGAGGAGGGTACTGCAGAATGTTCACCCAGGACCCTTTAAAGCCCCACTGTCACCAGCTGTCATCTATAAACATGTGAATTCTATGCAGAGGTGTCCTCCTAGCTCACTTTTTTTTCCTTTTTCAGTTTTTTTTTAAATTAGTTTCAGGTGTACAAAACAATGTACTAGTTAGACATTTACACCCGTCACAAAGTGATAACCACCGCCCTCAATCTACTACCCCTCTGATATATACACATATACAATTACAGTTGACATTCAGTATTACTCAGCTTCAGCTTCAGGAGTACATAATAAGCTACCACTTTTGTGAGCAATAACGCTCTTCTTTTGTCCTTCTAGGGAAAGAGCAGCAGACATCTAAGCAACTTACTCATTCAAGCAACTTTTTTTTTTCTCAATAAGAAAACACAAACTCATCTACCCTTCCTTTCTCACCTCCCGCTTTCTCTAACCTGGTCATTATTTCAAGCTTGAACATGTTCTTGTGAAAATATTATGATTTAAGGTGGTGCCTGCTATCATTCCATTGGTTTGGGGTGTTTAGTACTAAGCTTGAAAATAGGTTACAAGTTGAGACCTGGCAGAGAGAAAGACACTCAGGGCAGGCACTGATTGCATGTAATTTGAAAACAGCCGGTTTAGAATTTGCTAATTCATAAGAGCTCAGGCAAGAAAGGAAACCTCAACACTCACCGAACTGAAAATACTTGTGTTCTGAATAGAGCTCAGTGCCCACTCAGAATCTGCCTTTCATTCAGCCCGTGTTTTTCTTCCCAAAATAATAAATACTTTCTTCAACTGAATGTGGGATCATTACAAATAAAAATATTGCTATTGACTGACTGTAAGTGGATTACATATTTACTTTGCTTTATTGGAAGGCCCAGGAGTGGGAGAGCCATAACTTAGGCCTCCTCTTGCATTCCATACTGCCTAGTTGGGCACAAAATTGGCACTAAAACAAATTCTTGTTTATAAAATAAGGAATGGCCAATACAAAGAATGAAAACCAGTAAAGGAGACTGGTTCACCAATGCCAGGTATGCACATTTTAATGTGGTTATTGGCAAAATCTGAAGTTTCCTGGCTCCAGAGCGAGGCTCCAAAGTTCAGTAACCTTCAGTGGAATTTCAACACAAAGTCAGTCATGTTTCTAATAGCGCTGGTCTCATATCTGTGTGATTTTGAGATGTAAAAAAAAGTCATGATCCATATATTATTTGTTTCCAAATATTTCAACACTTAAAATATTAAATCGGTATGTTATCTTTTGGATAGACCCTCCCTCTGAAAGAGCTAAGCGTGACAGCTCACTGTCCAGAGAATGTGTATTCCCACCCGAGATTATCAAGGAAGAGCTGAACCAAGGTGCAGAGAGCACGCGTAGGAAGGAGCAGCTAATGGGCCTGAACTGAGGCAGCTGTTCCCAAGGGCGGTTGTGCCGTTGGAGCTTTTCCACTGGCTCTATAAATGGACGTTTCCCATTTGCAGAGTATAGCAATTTGTTTCAGGAGTTCCTGCTTCACCTACTTACAACCTATGCATTCACGTGTATGCACGCGTGCACACGCGCACGCGCGCACACACACACACACACACACACACTATGACCTTGAAGACAGACCTGGTCTTGGGGGAAAACAGTGTCTCCTAGGTTTGCCTGAGGTACGGACTTGGTGATCAAACTGACAGCAGACCTTAATGCCTTCCGTCTTTCACTTTCTTCTTGATATATGAAGATGTTTTAAAAAACCGAAATATCACACCAATTGATAGGCCACACATCTCAATGCCAATAAAATCACTCCCCTTTTTATTGTTTTAAAAAGCTGAATCCTTAGTTCTTTCTGCACACTGATTTTCTCGCCCTTTGAGTAGACATCAAACTAAATGTTACTTATAAGCCATTGACTGCGAGTTGGTTTAACAGCAAGACATCCCTTTAATTAACTGCCCCTTGTTTATTGGAGTTGACAGGCAATACATTTGTAGCATCTCAACTGATTACGGGAAGTCGTAGGTAGTTTTGGACCAACTGGTAAAGAAAAATTAGCTTATATTATTCCTAACTGGTAGGTTTTGTGGTTAAGAAACACCACAGGGGGGAAAGAAATCTCAATAATTTCTAAGAATCTCAGATTGAATGTCACTGTCATTTTTTTAATTGAAAGAAATTATTAATTTAATTATTGAAAAAAATCTGTTTTATCCCTCTTGTGAAGACAAAACAGCTGTTGAGGCATTGCTGACCTTTCCCTCAGATTTTCTCTGCTTCACTGTAGAAATTCTATGTCGAGGAACTCTCCTAAAAAAATAATCAACAACGTACACCAAGATTTAACCAAAAATAAATTTATCACTTCCCGAACTAAAATGGATAAAGGCTGTAAACAATACTTCATTTAAATAGTAAGAGATGGGTAAGATAAAGCACAGTAATTCACAGAACATACACGCAGATGCATATTATATATCGTTAGAAATGAAACTGTCGACCAGTGACATGAGAATACTGATGATCTAACATTGAGTGAAAAAAAGATGAATTCTAAACACTTTCCATGATTCTAGTTATGTTCACTATATACGAATAGAAAAAAGACTAGAAGGATATAAACAAAAATCATACCAACTGTTACCAGTGGGGGGAGGAGATATAGGTGATTTTTATTCTCTTCTTTGGACTCTCCACATTTAATATAATTTACTCATTTTGTAATAAGAACAAAGTATATTTTAGAAGTGAACTAGGAAGAGAATTCTCCCGCAGGTCTTTCTTAATTAGATGACATTCTAGACTGAGAGCTGTCCAGCACACCACTCCCAGAAGCAGGTCAATTGCTTACCCAAGATGACTACCTGCTAACACCAGCTCTGTCTTCTTTAGGCTATTGTGAAAGCAGAAAAGGGAGAATTTGGGGAAATGCCTACTTCTTGTATTTACAAACAAGCTAATTCTCAGTAGGAGGAGGAGTCATTAAAACCAATGAAAAAAAACAAAAACCAAAAAACCCACCACCCTTGTTATCCAATACTCACATCGAAAAGGTTTTTATATCCACACATTTTAAGAAACCAAGAGGGAGTCATAAACCCAATTCAATTTAATTGGGTGCTCTCTTGACAGAATTGTTATTAATAAGATTGTATTGTACAAACCTCCTGAAATCCCAAGCGCAGCTGACTACACAGGCAGAAACACTTAACACCCAGCGCATCACAAGCCTTGTTTCAGCTCTTCTGTCCGGCCCCTCCGGCAGACCCCTCATTCTTCTCCCCGCTTCCCCTTGGATTCTCAAATCAAAGAAAAAGCTTGTCTTGAGCAACCTCCATAAATTATTCACATGATATTACAGTGTATGTCAGCAATCTCGCAGTGTTTAAAAAACTTAACTACAAGCCAATTAAAATGTAAACTGAGAAAGACGGATGGAGCCGGTTGCTCTGGTGTGAACTTGAGCAGCTCATAACAATATGCACTACAACTTCCAGACCTGCTAATTTGACAGCTACTTTCATCAGCAGAGCCTCGCCCTCCCCCCTGACTTCTTCCTCGTCTTTTTAATGTAGTGCTTCTCCCAGGACAAATGGTTCCATATCCTTCCATATTCAGCAGATTAGTCCCCTGGGCCTTGCAACCAGCCAAAGCGCTCAAAGGGGAAGTTATTAACAAAGGTTCGTTTCTTTCCCTCTTTGTTTTTAAGGACGTGTAATATACCCCACATTTTTTTAATAGGAGCAGTTTATAAGTAAAATAGTTTTACAAAATATTTAAGAAAGGAAAAATAGGGGGAAAACAGAGGATGAAAGAGCAGGCCAAGCTGAAGGCTACAACGGGCAAGGCCAGGAGGTCTCAGAGCCAGCCCCATGGACGCAGTGAGGTTCTGAATGATGTTTCTGTGTGGTGTCCACTTCAGCCTTCGCTGCCATACACTTCACCCCAGTGGCTCCATCGACCATACTTCCACTTCCCCCAGATACAACTAAGAGACCAAACACAAGCCTGCTCTGATTTTGAAAGAGAAGGCCAGGAGAACAGCACGATTTGGAGCAATTAAGACAAAAAAATGAGTCCCTTAAAACACATACTAGCACGTCCTTCTCCTTGTCCCTCATGCTCACCTTCCTTCTCATTTCCCCTTTAAACTTTGCATAAGAAATCTTAATTTGCAATGAAACGAAAGCAGCCCTGGCCATGCACGCATCAGAATGTGAGTCAGATGACTTAATATTTCTGCACTGCCTACTTCTTCCTTATGGAATATGAGTTTTCATTTGCTGGAACTATAGATAGCTCAAATTTAAGTCAGGGACATCTGATGCCTCTAAAGAAAGGCCCAGATTAGGAAAATTCATACTTTCAGCATTGAAAATTCAGGACCAATCTAATGGGATAATATTCCGCTCCAGTTCTTATCCTTTACAGTTTTGTGACTAGACCTACAATGTAAACGGAAGACACACGTGGTCCTCAATCCCTACAGAGAAAAAAACACACCGTAACCTTAGAGAAATGGCTGACCTTATGGTAATGGAACATCACCTTGATTGATCTACTCTCTGCCATCTGGATACATCAGGTCAATTATAAAGGTCAAAGTTCACATAGAAATGTTCAAATCACCACCACCACAGAAATGTCTGTACCTATGAGTCAACTACTAGGATATCTATCAGTGACCCATGACATCAAATTAATGCCTTATAATAGATAAACTAATCAATGAAATAATTCATTACCTTGAAAAGCTTCACTGTATATTGAACTCAGAGTTGGATACAATTGGAAATAAATAAACGTCTCATGGGTAGTCAATACAAATGGAAAAGAAATGAAGGAATTCAACTCTGAAATTGGAGTTTGAAATTGGAGGTTTAATTGAGGAAAACTAGTCAGTTGACTTTATGAATTCCACACTAAGTTTTTTTCTCTGCTATTAGCCAGAGAAGACTATGCACACAGCAATTATATCTCACTTTTGGGGGGTCAAATTCAGTTAGCAGGCATCTCAGAAAAGCTGACAAGTCAAAATAAAGGCAGATGGTTATCTGAGCAGTACAGCTAATCAACACATTCATTCCACTATTTAATCCTGCTGAATTATTTACAACAATGGCTTTCAACTCTCACTGTGCATCAGATTCATATGGGGAGACTTTTAAGAATACAGAAACCTAGGCTACAACCCAGATATTCTGATTCAGGGGCCAAGGACAGGTACACTTACAAATCTTTTTTCAGGTGACTCTGATTTGGTGCTGCCAAGGATTGAGAGCAGATAATCTGACTGAGAATAGTAATCTCTGTTGCTTCATTACGGTAGAACGTGATAACACCAAAGACGACAGAATAGAGACAGGCTTCAGCTTACCCTTAGCTCGTAACTACCAGCAATCCTCCTTCTACTCAGATCATTCTTTTGATACTTTTTTCTCAAGCTTTCTGTGTAAGTCCCATAACATGCTTTCTATTTCATGCCTTCGTATTGGAAACAGGGCTTCTGATCAGGGAAATGCAAATGAAAGTCACAATGAGATCCGGCTTCCACCCCCACTAGGATGGCTATAATCAAAAAGACAAAGAGCACTAAATGTTGATAAAGATGCAGATACCTTTATGCACTGCTGGTGGGAACGGAAAATGATGTGGCCTCTTTAGGGAACAGTCTGGCAGTTACTCAAATGGTTAAACCATTATGAGCCAGCAATTCCACCACAGGGTGTATACCCAAGGGAAATAAAGACACGTGTCCACACAAAACCTGTACGTGAAAGTTCACAGCAGCATTATCCGTGTAACAGTGAAAAAGTGCAAACAACCCAAATGTTCATCAAGTGATGAATGAATAAAAAAATGTGGTATATCCACTCACTGGAATGTTATAAGGTAATATAAAGAAAAGAAGTCTTGAACAGTAAAAACAAGTGAAAAACAAGAGAAAGAATTCAGCCACAAAGGGCCACATAGCGTATGATTCCACTGACATGAACTGTCCAGTACAGGTAAATCCACAGAGCCCAGAAGCAGAGTAGTGGCTGCCTACGGCTGGAAGTCTGGGGGGTAAGAAGGGGGAGTGGTTAGGGAACGCAGGGTTTGTTTTCTGGGTAACGAAAATGCTCTAAAATTGATGGTGGTGATGAATGCAAAACTTTGTGAATATACTGAAAACCACTAAAGTATACACTTTAAATGGGTGAATTGTGTAATATGGGAATTCTATCTCAACATACTTGTACAAACAATAAAGAAAAAGAGGCTTCTACTTGGCTGCCTGTCTTGGAGCCCACCTAACCTCCATGCGTCTCCCAGGGCTGGGGCATGTCTGGCTTGTTCACAGCCCCACACGACTCTGGGCTGCACCCCTGAACCCTGTCTGTGGATAAGCCCTTTGGATTCTAACCGTCCCTCCTGGGCGTGGCTCCTGGTCCCCACATACCCTAGTCTTCTGCATCATAACATCCACTGGCTATACAAAATGGGCACGTCCAAATGAGACTCAAGACTGCAATTTTATTCTGAAGGTAATAGGGAGTTGTTCATGCTTTGTGACGGGTGCCGGAAAAGAAGACATGGATTATTATGAAGTTTTTAACATGATCTCTCATGATCTGTGGTCCCCAGCTGACCACGTATACCTTGTCTCAACGCCACTCCTCACGCAATCACCAAATAATCCCTCCTTTCCGCCCACTTTGCAGCAAGTCCTGGTTTATGAGGCTCCACCTTGTCAGTTCAGCAGTATGTCCCGTGAGGCCCCCATCTAATCCTCTCTTCTTTCTGGCCATTCTCCTTCTTGTCCCCACACTGACCACTCTCACTCCCACCGTCAGATCTTTACTCATACCATTGCTCTCGATCTCGTATTCTCCCTCTATTCCACACTAAGTTAAACCTATTCTTTAATGTCTAGACTTAATCCCGTGTGTTCCATGAAACTCTTCCCCCAAATTATATTCATTAGGGCAATAAACAATATAGATTAAACAAACCCCAAACTCGTATCATGAGCTTTGTCCCACTAACCAAACTATATTCTCTAAGAACAAGATAAAGTCACAAACTTCTCTTGATTCCACAATGTGCCCCGTGCTAGGCCAGCAGCCAATGTACTCAGAGACTGACTGATAAAAGAGAACTCATTCTTATTTCCAAGGATTGATGTACAACCAATTTTCCTCGCGTGTTCTTTCTGCAGTAGTTTCCCTTCCCATTAAGCCTGCTCTTTGCGCATTTCCTTTTCTCTAGGCTATGTGCTGTTACAGGAGAAATCACTCCTTTGGGACAATCACTGATGGGCAGCTTCTAATTTTAAGCTACAGCTGAACTAAGAAACTGACTCGCAGCTGCGTTACCATTTCATTCTGCATGGAGCCCTAATGATAAATATTTAACCGGAACAACTTCCTTTTCCTTTGCTGCTATATTCTCGTTTAATTATTTTAACAAATGACTGTTTCAAACATTTACCACTCTTGTCAAGCCCCTAACTACTCCTGGTGTGTCATGTTTTTGCTGCTTCCTCATGAAGAAAACACATACCATTCCTCCCACCTCGTTCTTCCTGATACCGGTGGCTTTTCCCAGGCCTCTGGTTGTTAGTTCTCATTCTCCCTCAGTGTTAAGCACTTTCTCAGCCCTCTGAGCTTGGATGCGACTTGCTCTGTGAGGAATGCAGAAGCCACTGCTGAGATGAAGCCCCCATCAGCTTGGGTCCCCGAGGACCTAAGATGAACAGAGCCCCTTTCCTGGTTCGTGTCGGACGTACAGCATGAGTGAGCCACCTCTGTGGTAGTCACAGAGTTAGATCTGGGGGCTCTTTGTTACTGCAGCAAAATCTCAATTATCCTGCTCAATGTCTTGTTGTATCACCGTCCTTCCCTTTCATGCTTCAGGAAAGCATGAGCACCATCCCTGTGAGGCGGACTCTTTAATTTTCTTCCAGATTCCATTCCCACCTGCCTCTTTTCTTGGGAGCCACATACTTCATCCCCTCCCACTCTGGTATTCTTAAAATCTCTCTTCCTTACAGGAAACAAACAAACCAATAAACAAACAAACCCACTACCACTTACTGAGTGCCTTCTGAGTTCTACATGCTTTTTGCATCGTGATTTCATTTCATTCTCATGAAATTCCAAGAGGGGTGGTATCAGTCTCATTTTATTCATGAGGAAACCGAGGCTCATAGAAGAACTTGCTCTATGTCAGGACCTAGTAAATGGTGGGCCTGAGATTTCATCCTGTGTCTCATTGCAGAGCCCTCACTGTCCCAATGACATACAGATGGCCCCCGCCCACCGCTCCCCCTTATACGCACATCAGCCTTTCCACTTGGCTCGTCCTTCATACCATGGCCTTCTCCTCATGTCCCATCACCCGAAGCACTGAGTGCACATTCATTGTGCCCACTTCTTTACCTTGTGTTTCAGGGCCTTTTTGAACTTGTCTAATGTGGCCTTCACTCTTCTCATTTCACTGAAACAGTCCTTGCTAAAGGTCAGTAGCCTCCCAGCGCAAAATTCTTCAGGAGATTCACATCCTTCTGTCCTGTGGTATCAGATACTATTACTGCTGTGTTCTGACCTCTCTTCTTCTGCAAAACCACTCTTTTCTAGATACCAAAGAATACCTTTGATTATTTCCTTTGCTGAGTGTTCCTCTTGTAGCCATCATTAGCGAACACACCCAAGCCTGTGTTTTCCATCAGTGATTTCATCAACCAGCATTCTAATCCCGACCTTTATCTGCAGCTTTCCGCCAAAGTTCTCCACTGAGCAGTTTCACAGGACATCAACGCCAACACCTCCCACACGGAATTGACTCCCCTCATTCTCCGCCCTCCCTCAGCCGTCCACCTGCACGGCACGTCGTCGCCCATGCAGTCTTCAGGTTTGGGGTGCTCCTTATCATCTCCCACGTCTCCATACTGGGTCCATCACTCAGATCTGTCCATTACCAATCTTAAACCTCTCTTAAATGTTCTCTCTTCTCAAATATCATTATTACGGCCCTGCCCTGAAAGAGCCCTGTGGTTCTCCTCACGTTGTCTGCATCACCTCACAGAAATCCAAACCTGATCATGTTACTCTTCTGCTTACAGATCTCTCTGTAGTCTGTAGGATTTAGAGCCTAATCTACTTTGCTTTTTATCTCCAGATACTCCTTTGCCAATATCTCTTTTCCAGACAGGTAAGTAGGGCCACCCCATTCCCTAAACACGCCACAGCCGTCGCTTCTTTGCCCGCACTGCCTTCAAGCCGCCTCTCTTCCTGGTGAGTTTGTACTCGCCCAACACGGGCTTGCTCAAGTCACTTCCTCCGGGAAGACTATCCTAACTTCAGAGGTGGCTTTAGCTAGATCCTTCATTAGGTCCTCTTGTCAAATGTGTTCACATTTCTATTCGATCATGTCTAATGCACTGTGATACTTGTTTATGGATGTGTCCCCACGAGAAGTTGGTTTCAAGCTGTATTTAATGAGCTCACAGGCAAAGGACTCAGAGAGAAAAAAGGCAGGTTTTGAAGTAAACTTTTCTAGCTTTTTAAAAATTAAGGGTTCACAGAAGCTTTGGTTTACAGACCTAATGGATCAAATGAAGTTGGAAAACCATTTTCCTGGAACATAAGTTCCTCAGTGTGAGATATCCTTCAAAACGTTGGAGCCCTAGAGTATAGCATGATGATGGGTACATGGTAGGTACCCACAAGGCGTTTCCTAAATGAATTAATGACTCTGCGCAATGCTGCTTGCTATCATTCCCTTTCATTTCACTTTTATCCTAAGTCCAGTATGAAAGTTAGGAACCCTTTTCCAGGTTGCTCTGGGAGACAAATGGCTCTCAGGAAAAAATCTGGTCATTAAAACTATGATAGTTGTCATCAAAATAACATTGCTTTAGAAGCATATAAAGTACAAAGTTTCTTAGCAGCTTTGGTTCATTACCAAAGGAGGCATTATCTTAAAATTGATCTTATCTGAAGGTTAAACACACTTAGTTCCTTGTCAGAACACTTAACTCTCCAATATGGTCAATCACCAGATAATAGTGTCCACTTTCTCATGTCTTACTACTTAAATGGTCTGATCAATAAATAAGTACATACTGCATTATTAAGAGCTTGCTGCTGTCAGACACGAATGGAAGGAGTCTATGAACTTCTAGTCTCTGAAAAATACCATTTATGCTCCCAGTAATTGCAGGCACATTATATGTCTCTACTGTGCTCATGGCACTAAAATATAATTTTCTTTGAACCTTTGATCTACACTATATGTGTCACATACAAATGTAAGGACTACTTTTTTTAGTTTGTTCTGAGTTTGAGTGACATTTTGCTTTTTTTTACTAATAAAGGGATGTTGATCAAATGACTTCGTTCCTTATCAAACCACAAAATATTTAAAAGCATCAAAATAAATGGAATTCTGAACCCTATACTCTAACGGGAAGTAAAAATACTTGTATTCTGCCTGGTGATGAAACAGACCCTCTCTTCTGCAGAAAAGAAAAGGGGGAGATTCAGGGCAGAATAAGAATATTTTGAGGGGGAAAAAACCCGACCCAGTTATTCTTTCACCAAATGTCCTTTCTTTGTACATGGTGTCTTTGAAAATAAATAATTTTAGTTACTGTTGGTTTAAAACTCCTGTTGATCCTTTTCCCATTTACACAGGATGTCTAAACTGAACTACAGTAGCTGTAGAACAAAGCAGTAATGTTCTAACTATCTATAATAGTATCATTGCTAGAGGAGTATGAACTCAAATAGCACCAAAGAACTTTTTTTTTTTTAGCATTTTATCATCAAGAATTATTCAAATGAATCCAGTATTTTATTTACTTAAAACTAGGCTGAATACTTTAGCCAGTATTTATACCACCAGTTCTGCTTCTGCCTCCAATACTTGAATGTCTATGACCAAAGAAAGTTACTAAATGTTCTCAGTCCAGAAAGAGTCCAGTAGGAATGGATCCAATCCACCTTTCACAAGCAAGAAAATTGAGAGAAACAGAAATCTATACTTGCCTGGAATCATGCAATAAGCGGCAAATATCAGTTTTGAGTCTATTTTACTAAAAAGGTTTGTATTTATTAAATGTCTACTATGTGCTAGACAGTTTAAAATCTACGTTATGCAAACAACTACAATGCTTTCTCAGTGAGCCAATCTTCCTTCTTTCCATATTGAAGTAAGAAAGACAATGGTCAACGTGATATTTGAAGGCATATGATTACCATGAACTTGGCCGTTCTTTTCACGGACACTGCCGACATGAAAAAAACCCAAAAAACAAAACAAGCCCCACCCCCAAAACCCCAGATACATCAGTCATTAAAATTTATTGCATTCCTTTGACGTGTAAGATGTTCTACTAGCTGTGGATACAGAACAGTCCAGTCATGGTCTCTGGCTCTGAGTAGTTTATAAGCTACTAAAAGAAATAAGATCCTAATCATAAAAAAAGATAACCTATAAGGTGGGTAGTTAATTGACAAATGGCATGAACAGGCTACAGGGGCCCAGAAGGAAGAACTCAGAGAGGCTGGGAAGTCTTGAAAGGTTTTCAGGAAAAAGTGTTATTTGAGTTGGTTTTTGTTTATTTGTTTGTTTAGTACAGAATTCAGAGAAGCATAAAAGAACAGAGTACAGGGTACATGCATAGCAATACATGTGGAACACAGAGTGAAAAATTTTGAAAAGTGTAATTAATTATATTCATAGCTGAAGAATTACAGGAAAACAATAAATAGCAAACCATTACACTTGGATATATTATCTGCAGGAATATCTGCAGAAATATTTAAATATTTTAAAAAATGTAAATAAAGAATTCTTGGGACTTCCGGTCAAGACGGAGGAGCAGGTGAATGCTGTGCCTGTATTCTCCTTTGACCACATCAAAATGACAACTAAACTACAGAACAACCATCACTGAGAATCACCTGAAGGCTAGCAGAACAGAAATAAGGATATAAAGAAGCCATGTTGAGACTGTTATTTAAAAAATTAAAATGAAGAATTCTTTGTAAGAATGTAGAATAGTTAAAAATAACACTATGAATATTTTCAAAATGTGCTACCCTTTTTGATATAGTAATCCATTTCCAAGAATATGTTCTAATGAAATCCAAGACTCATTTAATGAATACAAAGATGAAAAACTGAACGAAACCTAAATGTCCAGGAATTAGCGACTAGTTATCCAACTAACATTACCGTGTATCCACGGAATGGGTCAAAACAGATGCAGAACTAGTTAATAGAATGAAAAGATATACTGTTCATGACAATATCGAGGGGAAAGTATTATATTCCATTAGATTACCATCAGTGTATTAACAAAAAAAAGTTACACACACACACAGGCAAAGACTGAGATGGTATGTATCCCGAATACTCTTTCTTTAGTTCTACATAGGGCTAACGTCATCTCAGAGTTACGACATACTTATCTTTCTTATAGGCCATCTGCCACTTAGAGCTGAGTATGTGTCTCTCTCCTACCTGACAGCAACCAGCAACCACCTTCATATTTCCACTGTGGCTATGAATGTACATGTCTTAGTACTGTCGATGAAAAAACATCCAGCCTAAGAGAAAGCTTATAAGAATTCACTGGAGCCAAACTGCTGACAATTGCCAGGAAGCAAAATCTAAACGGATTGAGAAAATTCTCCACAAAATGGTGGTTTGCAGTTTGTTTTATATGTAGAATCAAAGAAGGAAGGTTACATGAAATCCATTGGTGGTAGATTAAGGGGGTGGGAGAAAGCAAAGCAGGGAAATCTCTGGGATTGTATAAAAGTAAATTGGAGAGACAGGTACTTCTTTCACATAAGTGGATACAGGGTAGTTAATAGTTCATTTTTCACAGCACTAGAGATGGTGATCGGGGGAGAAGAATAATAATGAGGGACTCTGTATTTTCCTGCTCTGGTCTGGAAAAAGGGATCGCTGACATTCCAAGGATGTTATTTTAGGTGCAATAAGACAACAGACAGGCCCACTTAAGGTGAAGATTGACCTTATGAAGGAAGCTTCAGGCTGAAGGTGTGACTTCCCACCATGGCCCACCTTAGTTAGGAATTTTTATGTTCACGCCATTCTATGTGGTTATTTTCAGTCTCCTGAGCTTGTCAGGTAGAACATGTGGCCACCTTTCCATTCACAGTATCTTGCACAGTTCTTGAAAAATATTCTTTAAGTATCTGTTGAATAAATGTTTGAATAATACAACCAGGAACTACATAGAGCATTTGGAGTACCTGTTAAGGGATAACCCACAAATCCTAGGATTTAGGATTTGCCTGTTTGGGAATGTACAAGTTGATAGTTATTTTCACTTTAAAAAAAACCTTCTGATTGAAAAAAGAAAAACAGAGAGAGAGAGAAAGAGATTATTTGATCACATGTAAAGAGAAATATTCGAACTTCTTAAAAATTAATGTTTCTGGCTTGGAATATCAGAGAGCATAATTATTTTTTAACACTGTAAGAATATTTTACTTTCCCTGAAAAGAAACATTTTAAAACTAAGTCCGACTATGGTATTTCCAGATTTGAACATCTTCTATGACGCAGAATTTCAGTGAATTGTGCTGTTCAGTCTCTGCTCAGTCTTCCCAGATGAGGAAGGAAAGTCTGGGAAGGAAATGAAGGGAAAAACAGAGTGGAGAAAGGAAGGGAACAGGAGGAAGGGGAGGAAGGAAGGTGGGATATTTGGGGACTGACTAGTTTTACTTGTCTGGTTCTTGTTTTGTTGAATTATTTCACCATTCTTAATGGTCATCAATGTAAACTCCCTATCTGATATGAAAAGGCACCATTCTTGCTGCTGGGAGTGATAAATGACAGTGCCCTAGAAAGGGAATCCTGAGGTCTGCAAAAACCAGCACTTGTCATCTTCTCAAATGCTGAGACACTTCTGTGGTTCTGGCATTTCCAGGAAAGGCTTGGTTGGGTTTCCATAATAATCACTTCATAGACTTTAATTTTTCCCTTTGAGTTGTCAAAAGGTTAAATCTACCCTAAATTAGAATCCTTTAAGTGTGTGAGAGTGCATGAGTGTATATATGAATGTATGTATGTATGTGTATATGCATATATAAACATATACATACATATGTATACATGAGAATCTATACATATATATACATATACATATATGAGTATATGTATATATATATATATATAAATATACAGTAAAACTTCTCTTCCTACAGTTCTCTAATTTCAGAAAGATGTATTCTATGTAGCAGTGTCCAGGGTTAAGACGTCTCAGGCAAAGCCCTACAGCCTTACATGGGTGATTAGTTCACCTAGGGAGCATGTGTTAGGCTGGACTGGCTGATGTGGACCTCTTTTCCCCTTTCTGTCATACTACCCTCGCTTCTTTGGTGTATGACTAACCTCCTTGGAGTATGATTTGGCACTTTGGGGGTGCTGTTAGAGAACTCAGAGGGTACCAGAACCTTCTCGGGGGAATGATGACAAGGTAGGAACCTAGTCATTATTCGGATGGGAGCTTTAAAACTCAAGCAGCTCTGGAAAACAGACATGAGCACAGGCACAGGCCCACAGATGAAGTCAAGGGCTCAAAGGAAAGGAGGCAGAGGCATAATGAAAAATAAACATGGGGTCCAAAAACACAAGCTTAATATTTCACTCTATCATCATCTGGCTTGATTTTAAAGGTCTTTATTTGTATGAGGGGTTGGGTATGGCTGATGACCCTTTTAAACAAATGAGCTACACACCCGCCTTCTCCTCAAGTGGAGACAAGAAGTAACACACGGGAAGGTGCTTTTATGGAGAAGACGATTTTGGGGGAGGGGCAGATCACTTTGGGGAGCAAGCGGCCTGCACGTCCCGAGGGCCAGGCTGATACTCCAGAAAAGAGCAGCTCCAAGGCGTCTGGGTGGAATGGCGGCAATGAGCCCTTCACAAACACAGCTCAGGGTGAGCCTTCAACGGGAGACATTCCTGGTGGCAACTCACTTGTCCTTACTCAGTTCCCTCTTTTATCTCACTGGTGAGACAGCCAGGGAAGCCAAGTCCATGATGGAAGACAAAGAAAGTCGAAAAGCCTCTAAGATTCAAACTTATGCAAATTTAGTGCCTATATCCAATTTCCTTCGAGTAAGTTGAATGGGTAAGGCAGCTAATACTGGGCCTGGTGTTTTATATACGTTCATGTATTACATCCTAACAACCAGATATAGGTATTATTGTCGTTTCCTACCTGACAAAGACGAGCCTGAAAATGTGTTCTCCTAATACTTCCATCTCTTGAGATAATAAGAAAAGCAGATTGACAAGGTCCCATTGCAAGATATTTGCTTAATTTTCCTTTTGAAGCCAACATGAGCATGTTTCCCACAAGAGTTTTCTTTTGGAGGGTAAGGTGTCTCATTTACACAATAAAAAATATTAACTGCTGTCTGTCAGATGAACATGACAGACTAATTGAACACTTTTTTTAAGATGAAAATCAAGGTCATTAAAACCTGAGCTCCCCACAACTCCACACAAAAACAACAGTTTAAATACCTACAAAGAACTTGAAATACTTTAAGGACTATCACTTCCACATCAAAGTCAGAATTCCCACTATTAAAAATCTAGGTAATTTAGCACAATAGAAAAAACGTTTACTTCTTTGTGGAATGTGGGCCCAGTTAACCTCCTTTTAGAAGCCCATGCACCATATTTCAATTTGGAGGAAGGATGAGTTTCAACAACCCTTTGCATATTAGAAATACTATCAGCAACAATGCAATTATCCCATTCTTTTTTAAAAAAGATGTTGAACAAAGATGTGTTTTAAAACAGTGGCAAGCTTTAAACTGCCTTACTTTGTTTGAATTATGTCAATACAATCCTTTGTTTCTTATCTGGACTCCTGAAATTGAAAACATCCCTAATTTGATCCTGCAGCTGCAAGTTTCCCTCGCGTGGTCCTTACGTGGTACAGGAAGGCTTTCCCTGCGTCTGGAGAGCAGTCTGCTATACTTTAAACGCTCATCGAGAAAACCTCTTTCGCATACAAACATGTCTCGTGACATCTTTTTGCACAAGACCTAGCTGACTTCCCAGTACTGAATCTGAAAACTAAGTATTCACATCTTGTATCCACAGACACTGATAAGTTAACAATAACTCATCCATTTAGCTTTTTTTCGGAAAAGACTTGGATCCATTTTCTTTCTTTTATTTCACCTTGGTTTTGCAGCGTAGGAGGTGTGAGGTCGTCAAGATTAAAGGGCAGAGGCAATACCATTCAGATCCAGCAGCTGAGCCCTTGCACTGAAAGCCACGCAGAAATGGGGCCTTCTTGGGCTCTTTGCAAGTTGTGCCCCTCTGTGTGGGGTCACCAGGACGGCCTGCCCCCTGGCTCACCTCCCACTTCTGAACTAGGATCTGCATATCGAGGACACAGCGCTCTGTTGCCCTGAGTGCCCCAAGGGGCCCCAGAGCCTGCATGAGCAGTGCTCCCCCGGGACTGTGTTGCTCAGGGCAGCCATGCTGTCAGGACACACACCTGTAGGCCTGAGAGCGGCTCGGGGCAGCTGTTCGCTGGACTGGTAAGTGAGGCGTGGATAGAGCTTGGATGGGTGGGTGGCAGCCCCACTCGGGTGTGTAAAGCTCCTTGTGGTGCCAGAAAGAACCTGAATTGCAAAGAGAGCAGTAAGATGGGCTTCCATGTGTGCTCTTGTCCCAAAAATGTTAGGGGTGGGCCTGGCAGAAGGGGGCCCAGCGAGGGAAGTGATTTTAATGGTGCTTCATGTACTAGAGAACAGCACGCTCTTCACTATGGACTTCCCATCTCAATTCACAAGAGGAAAGTTACCAGGATGAGCTCTCACCAGGGAATCCCATTGGCTGAGTTTATTTACAAATAAACTCCAGATGAGCCAACTATAGGAGAGACAGAAATGAACAGATGTACCCTTGTCTAAATAGGGTGCGTGTGCACGCACACACACACACACACACACACACATCCCATCCAGAGTGGGCTGTGGGCTGTGACCACCAAGGTTACAGACATGCTATTAGGTTGGTGCAAAAGTAAATGTGGTTTTTTTCAATTATTTTTAACCTGTCAAACCACAGTTACTTTTGCACCAACGTAATAGGTCGCTGCCAACCTCCATGCTATCATTATTCTAAAAAAATTTACATCTCGCAAATCACCTCCCAAAGCCAGTTTATGGCTGCACGTTCCAATTTCAATACACACCTTTTAAATTGGCTTTAACTTGCTAGTAGCTTTTGCTCAAGAAAATTTAATGACAATGTATAACACACACCCTTCATATAACACACAGAACCTCAGAATTGGCTTTCTTCCTTTTTTAAAAACATTTATTATAGGTGTTAAATTATAGTCATTCCCAAACTCAACCCCTAAGAAACTGAGCTATCTACGCCAAGCTTACTTCATACTAATTTCTAAAGTATCAAGCCAAAATATTCCCTTCTACACCAAAAAAGGCCGTGTGTTAACTGGTAAAATGCAGAGTTGTTCACTGAGGTTTTGGAGCCTTAGAGAGAAGGGTTGAGCCCATACACGTCTCCCAGGGAAGAGAAATGCTGTTGCCGAGGGAGATACGAGCAGATGGGAGATGCGTTCTGGTGCAGGAGTTCTACTAGAAAACAAAAGAATTACACAGGAGTATGGGATGGGAAGAGAGTTTCCAGAAAACACGCAAAGATGGACATCACTGTGGGTTTTAAAGAACCCTCCTGTGGCAGAACACAAGACAGACTTTGAAGTGAGGCTGGTGGTCTCCCAAGAACGGGTGGTACCTAAGTGGGAAGTAAGACCTGAGTGCCTTGTGAAGGTGAAGGGCGAGTGCATCCCAGGGACAGGAACGCTGGGCCAGGGATCCCCCGACCTGGGAGTGGGAACTGTTCTCCCCCTGTATGGATGGCTCCCACCCACTTCAATGTCACCGAAATGTTCCTTCCCAGAGTGTCTGCCCCATCCACGCCCTGCCACACACCTTGGCCAGCACTTCCCGCTGAGAGCCAAAATATTTGGGTTCCCCTCTTCTCTCCAGTGAACTAATCCTGCTACCACACTATCCCACACACCATGTGTCCCCCCCACTTTTTTACTGTGCTCCAAGAAACACCGTGGGCAATTTTCTGGAATTCAGGCAACATTCCTTAAGGGGTCATTTTGAAGCAACAGGAAAACCTTCATGAAATTCTACTAAGGAACTGGGACTGGTCCAATTTTCCTACACACATTTTTACTAGATGGAAATCCAGAAGTTTGGCCTCTTCTATCCATCATAAAAACGCCCTTTGTTTAAACAAAGTCTCCACTGATGCATTTTCCAGCACATAAGGTAATTTCCAGCGTGGTACAAAACTCACTGGGGTCCTTTAAAACCCGAGGAGGAAGGGGAAGGAGGAGGAAAAAGTACCTACACAGCAGAAGCCTTTACGACCTATGACTGAGCACACAGTGCGTTGGCAATAATACCACATTTCACCGCCCGGGCTGGGGCACAGCAACCCCTCACCACACTGAGCAGCCCGCAAACAGAACCGAGAAACCTGGCAAGGAACTCTATCCGCAATAGCAACCTGACTTGCAGGAACAGCCATCTGTACGAGTGCCAATTATCCTTCTCCGCCAACGATTAGGTTCCGTCTAGTTTTGCTGACAAGCAAGTTATGCCACATTTTAATAGGCAATAAAATGTATTATTAAATAATTAGTAGGTAAGAAACAGAAATTAGAGACCACTTCCCCGCACAGGCACCCCCTAGCACTTCGCAGTCTATTGATGTAAAAGCAACTTGATCCTCCAAGAGGACAGAGTGAAACCTGATACAGCAGTTTACTGTGAGACAATTATGAGGCTAATGAGTGTGCACAGAGACCAAAGCAGGAAAGAAATCTAGAAAATTCCACCTAAGCCCAGTTCTGTCTGATGTGTAGCAGGGTCCCAGAGGAGCAGACATTTTTTCAAACTGCTCCTTGTTCCGAGCACATTAATTAAACGGCTAAAGGTAAAGGAGTATTGATGTCTCCCCACCTCTCCCCTTCTCCCCACAGGTAGTGTCTGGTACTTGTTCAGCCCTCCAGGTACAGTTGCACTAACTGAAAAAAGCCCCACTAAGACCAATTAAGGTCTTTACTAAGAGGCTGAAAAGAAGACAAATGAAAGCAGAAAGCCAGATTACAAGGAACCTTTGTACAGATGTAAAGCATTAGAGTGGTCCCGGGGGTGAGGCAGCATGGTTCCAGAAGCACCGATTTTACAGCCTGTCTGAGCTTGGAACAATCTATCACTTTTTTAGGTTGAGAATAAAAGTGAACCCTATATTAGTGGCACATGTCAGCTGCTGGTGCTTGCGATTGGCTGCCCCGTGCCCGCTGGAGCCATAAAGCCCCTCAAAGATGCCCGGTGGAGGGCATCACTCTGCTCTCACAGGCAGGGAAAGAGACCTGCTTCCTGTCAGAGCTGCTGGAGAGAGGGGCCTCACAGCTGCACAGATACCGGAGAGAGAGGGGGCAGGGCTGAAAGGGGCGCGGTGGAGGGCGGCAGAAAAGAGCATGGAGAGGGGTCTCTGGGAGACACTTAAGAGGGTCGCCTGAAGGAGAACAAAAGGGCCGCCCAGATTATCCTCTCAGGACATTTTAACAGCAGCCACATTTCTGTCATTAGCCCTCCTTTTGATCTCCTTAATGCATAACATGTCAGTGTTTTATCTTTCCATACTTGATAAGAGCCAACAGATGGGCTCTCGGTAGAGCCCCAGATGTAAGAATTTAGACTTTGTGCTGCATTTCTGGAAGTGACATGGCCAGGAAGGAGGGGGAGGGTCCCAGATTTGTGCATATTCCCTCAATAATTTGGGATCAGACTCCTAAGGCAAGGAAAGAATCCAGACACCCTGGAACTTGGGATATGTCTCTATAGCAGCCCATTCCAACAGAAATAAAATGCAAGCAGTACAGGAAATTTAAACTGTTCTAGTAGCCACATAAAAGAAGTGAAAAGAAACAACTGAAATTGGTTTTAATCATGTATTTTATTTAACCCGATATATCCGAAGTATTATCATTTTGACAAGTAATTGATATGGACACGTTATTAGTGAGCTATTTTCTGCACCCTTTCGGCGCGGAGTCTCAGGGGTTCCCACAGCCTCTCACTCCCACCACATCTGGATTCGGGCTCTCCTACCTAAGTGATCGTCTCCCTGAGCCCCCCACCCCCCGCCACGGTCCTGGATGCACTGGCCCCTGCAGCAGGGACTAAGGGCACAGGGCCGCCCACCAGTCGCGTGACGGTGCACACATTACTTCAGTTTTCAGTGCCCCCAGCTGCTCAGCTTTAAGTTGGGAACAACAATATTACTTTATCTCACAAGTTGTTGAGCTAATACAAGTGAAAAGTGTGTCACAAAGCCTGGCACCGAGTAAGCACTCAATAACTATTAGCTACAATTTTTCCTATTATTTTTATAAACCAATCTCAAGTAAAGAAAGTTGCAATTTACCACCAAGACACATGTTGGATAAAAGCTTTTAGGGAATCAGTCTATCTGAGGTTCACTTCCATCTGTATTTATGGAGTTGCCAAATGAGTTTGAATGGTGATTTGAGTTCAAGCAAAATGAGTTTGGAAGGCCTGGCCTCATCACAACTGCTTCTCTGAGACGGTGTAGCAGAAGTTTGCAGCTCCTGCACACTAGCCATGGGCAGGAATGTGGGGAGTCAGAAATCCACCTCTGCTGGAGCGACCCGCCTTGTCAGACGTCAGCAAATGCCATCACACTTTAGAGGAACGATCAGCAACAACACTGGCTTGAGGGACAGAGTTGATCATTGTTCACATCATTTTGATTTTTGATAACCAAGAATTCACGCTGAGGAACAGCATTTTTCAAAGGTGGCATTTAACATTCAACGGAAAAATAATTAACTTGTAAAGTTAGCCAGTAAAAGAAAATGCCAAGGCAGGATGGTGAGGCAGAGCTGACAATGAGAGGAGATACAACAGGACATTAATTAGGTACAAGCAAACATCTCCCCTAATAGCTCATGTTCTCATTCCCCAAATGTCAACAATAGATATTAACACCAGATGCTGACATTACATCTCCCCTGACAATGCGTCTGGGCCATGTGTGTGTGCTCAGAGAAAAGACTACTCATGTGACTGAGGGGGAAAATCCAATGGAATAAAGGCTGTGTTTCCTCCTTTTAAATAATTTATAGACCCTTTATGAAAGGTGGGGGAATGGGAGCTTTCAAGGGATCTCAACTAAAGCATGGGGGAGGAGAAGGATGGGATGAAGTGAGACACCGTGTAGTCTAGCCTTCCTCTGTTCTGTTCCCCTGGATGCACCTGGACCCCAGAGCTCAGCCCCTCCTGCAGGCGGCTGGGTGGGCTTCTCCTACGTGCTGTTTGCAGCAAGCACTCTTTTCTTGAGTAGAGGCTGAGGAAACCACCACCCCAGGGGTAAGAGGCATAACTAGAATATTTAGAAAATTTTAGAAAAAAATAATTAATGATGATCTAAAAAAATCATTTCTCTTTTATTCATTTCAATGGCTTATGCTTTGAGTCACTCATAAAAGATAATCAACAAACATAAGGAATTTAACACATTTCTACTGCTGCTGAGCCCTGTGCAAGCCGGACTTATGACCAGATGGAGGGTGAATGCACTGACTTAACTTACGCTCCACAGCCTGTCAGCTAGGTGCAACTGCCTCTACCTCGGATTTGCTCGGTTTCTAGAGCAAGCCGTGAAAAAGTCTCAGAATATTGGCTATAGCTTTAGGAAGTGGATTTGGAACCATTAACTATAAGAGAACAGGCTGCAACTTGGGGGACAAAAGTTTGGCAGGGAAGTATAACATGTTACTGCCTAGTTAAAATGATTTTCTTTGAATTTCACTATGAAACAGGTTACACAAACTCCTTTTCAACCTGAGGGCTTTGCACATGCTGTTTTCTTCTCCTAGAAGGTGCTTCCCTTCCTAGAAGGTCTTCTCATTTGCACCTAAATCTTAAGTCTCAGCTTAGAATGTCACTTTCACAAGAATGAATTCCCCCTGCCTGCCCCACCAAAGGAAGTTCTACTTCCACCCATCCATCTCCATTATTTTCCATCCCAGACTCTTAACTTACAGAGAGAGAGAGAGAGAAAGAGAGAGAAATAAAGCACCTATCCCACTTCTGCTTATTTCGTTTGTTTCTCTGCTGCACTGTAAGTTCTGAGAAGGTACAAGCAGTGTGTGTCCTGTTTGCTTCTGGATGCTCAGGCCTGGAATCCAGTAGGCACTCAACATATATTTAGTGAGCACTGCTGAGATCTCTGTGGCCTCCTGTTGCTGTTGACTCAATCTTTGGGCCAAGAAACACCAACGCAGATCCCAGTGGCCGAAGGAGTAATGTCGATACAGAGGTATCCAGAAAACAAAAACAAAAAAACCAAAACCCAGGGGCTCCCTGTGAACAAAAATTGAACGAGCACGAATGAGTGAGACAGACTCCACTCTCAAGGAGTTTTTAACCTAGGAAAAGAGGAGTGTAAAGGCTGCTGAGGCCAGGTGTTCAGTGCAGACCTTGGGCTGACACCATCGGAGCGCAGGTTCTCAGAGCCAAAGAAAGCTGACAACCGAGGCAAACCACCCAGAAGAACTGGCAACATGGTACAGGGCTTAAGGGCATGAAATCCAGAGTCTGACTGGCGTCATGACTTATGAATGGAGACATTTTGGGTAAGTTCTCCGTACACCTGTTTTCTTACCTGTAAGGCGGGAGTAACAGTAGTATTTGTGTCACAGATTGTTATGAGTGCTTGTGAAGTGCTTAGAATCGTGCTTTGCACATAGTAAGTGCAACACAGGCTAACTATCCAAAATAACTGGGGTCCTAAAGGCCCCCGAAACTTATTTACTACTTGATGCCACCCAACTTTCACCTCCTTAGCTCATTGTTCCACTCATACTTTCACGTCTCCTGTCGTCCTGCAGCTGCAGCATCTAGCACTGGCTACGAGCTTGAACCCCAAGTCGCCTCAAATGCCACTTCCAACCACACACCCTGAGTTAGCTCTCTACGTTGTCTGGCCTTCACCGTGCAGCTTCTGTCCCAAGGCTTGCTATTATTTCACATTTGTCTCTCTTCCAGAAAATACTAGCTTTAGAGATGTGCAGTATGACACTCGGACTGGGCCCTGGACACTGGCATCCAGACAATTAAGTGGAGAAATGAGATTTCTGTGCTTAAGCAATGTTTGCTAATATACTTCATTCAGAAATCAACTATTCCTTAAATTCAGAGCCCCTGAAGCCATTTAAAATCATTTCTGTCTGCCCATTCATCTCAAAAGTATCTATTATGCATAAGGCAAGATGCTAGGCACCACAGGAGGAAGGAAAACATAAAACAAGCTCTGTCTTCAAAGGGTGATTATGTTCCCTGTAACAAGGCTCAGAAGTAGCTCACCAAGAAGGCCCTAACCTCTGATTTCCAAGGATCAGTTACATTCTGGTTTTGAGCACAGAGATTTTAAACACTGGAGTGCCAAGGACTTAAGCCACAAAAAAGTCCTCAATGTACCACTGGTAAATAATCATCTTGGGGACGGTTTTTGAATTTCACTTTAATCCAATCCAGGAAGATGTTCCAAATTTCATTTAACCTTTAACAATCAACTCTCAATCTCTAAATCCTGGCTTTTACTTTAATCACTCATGAAAATTCTATTACTCAAGTGCTGTGCACTAAGCAGCACAATCACTCTGCCCAACGGCTGCTCAGCACCCTGGACTGGGGGCCCGGATGGTCTGGAAGTGAGGGCTCTAAGCAGGAGCCCAGGACAGCGGGGCCAGGGCTGGGATCTGCTCCGGACTTTACTCAGCCTCCTCACACCTCACCGTGCTCACCTGTAACCTGCAGGAAGACGGCGGCAGTGTCTCCTTCAAACAGGGTTTGCAGGAAGGGAATGAGATGAGTATGAAATGCTTAGAAGAGCTCCTGACCCTTAGGAACTCAGTCATTTTTTTTTTTTCTATTAAAGTTTATTGGGGTGACAATTGTTAGTAAAGTTATAGATTTCAGGTGTACAATTTTGTAATACATTATCTATATCTCACATTGGTGTGTTCACCACCCAGAGTCAGTTCTCCTTCCATCACCATATATTAGACCCCTTTTACCCTCTTCTAGAGCCCCCGTACCCCCTTACCCTCTGGTAACCACTAAGCTATTCTCTGTGTCTATGACTTTTTGTTCCTTCACTTGTTTGTCTTGTTCATTTGTTGTTTTCAGTTTTATATACTACATATCAGTGAAATCATATGGTTCTCTGCTTTTTCTGTCTGACTTATTTCGCTTAGCATTATATTCTCAAGATACATCCATGTTGTCACAAATGGTAGTATTTCATCTTTTTTTACTGCCAAATAGTATTCCATTATATATACATATGCATATTTATGTATATACATGTACATATGTGTGTGTGTGTATATATATATATATATATATATATACACACACACACACACCACAATTTCTTTATCCATTCATCTATCGAAGGACATTTTGGTTGTTTCCATGTCTTGGCCACCATAAACAGAGCTGCAACGAACATTGGAGCACACGTGTCTTTATGGATAAATGTTTTCAGATTTTTTGGGTAGATACCCAGGAGAGGGATTGCCGGGTCATATGGTATTTTTTGAGGAACCTCCATACTGCCTTCCATAGCGACTGCACCAGTCTGCATTCCCACCAACATTGTATGAGGGTTCCTTTTTCTCCACAGCCTCTCCAACACTTGTTACTATTTGTCTTGTTGATGATAGCCATTCTGACTGGGGTGAGGTGATATCTCATTGTGGTTTTTATTTGCATTTCTCTGATGATTAGTGATGCTGAGCATTTTTCATATGTCTGTTTGCCATTTGTATGTCCTCTTTGGAGAAATGTCTCTTCATGTCCTCTGCCCATTTTTCAATTGGGTTGTTTGTTTTTCGTTGTTGTTGAGTTGCATGAGTTCCTTGCATATTTTGGATATTAGCCCCTTATTGGAGGCACTGTTTGCAAAAATCTTCTCCCATTCAGTTGGTTGCCTCTTTATTTTGTTGATGGTTTCTTTTGCTGTGCAGAAGCTTTTAAGTTTGATATAGTCCCATTCATTTATTTTAGCTTTTACTTCCCTTGCCTTTGGAGTCAAATTCATAACATGTTCTTTGAACCCAAGGTCCATAAGTTTAGTACCTATGTTTTCTTCTATGCAGTTCATTGTTTTAGGTCTTATGCTTAGGTGTTTGATCCATTTTGAGTTAATTTTGGTACATGGTGACAGATAGCAGTCCAGTTTCATTCTTTTGCACGTTCTTTCCAATTTGGCCAGCACCATTTTTTGAAGAGGCTGTCTTTTCTTCATTGTATGTTTGTTTGCTTCTTTGTCAAAAATTATCTGCCCATATTTATGTGAGTTTATTTCTGGGTTCTTAATTCTATTCCATTGGTCTACGTGTCTGTTTTTCTGCCAATACCATGCTGTTTTGATTATTGTTGCCCTGTAGTACAAGCTGAAATCAGGGAGTGTGATAACTCCAGCATTGTTCTTTTTTCTTAAGATTGCTTTGGCTGTTCGGGGTCTTTTGTGGTACCATACAAATCTGATGATTTTTAGTTCTATTTCTTTAAAAAATGCCATTGGGATTTTGATGGGGATTGCATTAAATCTGTATATTGCTTTGGGTAATATGGCCATTTTAACTATGTTGATTCTCCCAATCCATGAGCACGGAATGTCTTTCCATTTATTTGTGTCTTTTTAATTTCTTTTAAAAATGTCTTATACTTTTCAGCATATAGGTCTTTCACATCCTTGGTTAAGTTTATTCCTAGGTATTTTATAGCCGGCAACTTTACTGTATTCATTTATTGCTTCTAACAGCTTTTTGGTGGAGTCTTTAGGGTTTTCTATATAAAGCATCATGTCATCTGCAAAGAGTGATAATTTAACTTCTTCATTCCTCATTTGGATGCCTTTTATTTCTTTCTCTTGCCTGATTGCTCTGGCAAGGACTTCCAACACTATGTTGAAAAGCAGAGGTGATAGGGGACAGCCCTGTCGTGTTCCTGAACGTAGAGCAAAGGGCGTCAGTTTTTCACCATTAATTATGAGATTAGCTGAGGGCTTGTCATATGTGGCCTTTATTATGTGAAGGTATTTTCCTTCTATACCTATTTTATCAAGTGTTTTAATCATAAATGGATGTTGTATCTTGTCAAATGCTTTTTCTGCATCAATTGATATAATCATATGATTTTTGTCCTTTATTTTGTTATGTGATGTATCACATTGAAGGATTTGCGGATGTTGAACCATCCTTGTGTCCCTGCGATGAACCCCACTTGGTTGTGATGAATAATCTTTTTAATGCATTGTTGCATTCGACTTGCTAGAATTTTGTTTAGGATTTTTGCATCTGTATTAATCAGAAATATTGGTCTGTAGTTTTCTTTTTTTGTGTTGTCCTTACCAGGTTTTGGTATCAGGGTAAGGTTGGCCTCATAAAATGAGTTAGGGAGTACAGTCTCTTCTTCAACTCAGCCATTTTTGTTATAAGTTCCTAATCAAGAACCAGTTTTGTCCCCAATCTGCCCACGTCTCTGGCCCTCTGTGACAGGGTAGGGCCCATACTTAGATCGTAGAATACGGTTCAAAAGTCACAGGATGAAATCCCATTGGTTCAGTATCACTTAGCTGGAGTTCTCAGGTAGCAACTGCCTGACGATGGGAACACTCACTCATACCTGCTTGCTTTTATTAAGTAGCACCTACTAGGTGGCTTGGCACGGTGTCCATGGATGAGTGAGGCACAGGACCAGCCCTCAGGGAAAGACAACCCCGTGGAGGAAACAGACACACACACGGGTCACTTTACAACAGTGTACGGACTGTGAAAGAGCAGCTCGCGAAGGCCACCTCTGACCTGGGACCGGGCAGGGAGGTATGGGGACGTCGGGCTGTCCTTGGGACACAGTCCCTCAGTGAGTCCACGGCAGTGCTGGGGACACGGAAGCGAGTGGAGAGAAGTGGCCGTGTGAAGGCAAACGGTGCGAGGCGTCTCCAGCACTGTGTGACTGGCCGGCCGGCAGGAGGACGCAAGCACCCCTAACAATAGTTGTGCCAGAGCTGACAATGGCCCAGAAGTAACACGCCTTGGGATGGTGTGGACTCCTGGACACACAGAAGACGACAGTTTTCCAAAGGTCATGTGGCTAGGAGGAAGGCATGTGGTCACCCAGGGGCATCTGTCTTTTCCAAGTCACCAAGGCACGTCACCCTACCTGCTCATGTGATTTTAGGATTCTTAGGTAAACAGAGTCTCACCTCCACAGTAAAAGATTTTGGAAGGGACAGTGGCTGAAGGGGATTGAGGAGCTTCGAAGCTCTGACACTGCCAGGGCTCTGTCCAAGGAGGTGTGTGGTAGTGAAGAGCTAGCTCCATAAACAGGGTCTGAGCAGGGAGGGTCTCTGGGCAGGCTGGTTCTCAGTGGCCAGACATAGAAGCTGGAGAGCCTGACAGCACCATAAAAGAAATTACCACTCAAGAAGAACAGTGAGGAGTGGAAGTGAACACATGAGTATCACAGGAGGTTATGGCTACACAGGCATTGTGGGGAATGAGTGGTTTTCCAGAAGGAAGATGGACTACACGGCCTTTAGATACTCATCCAACCCTGCGGTGCTATGGTTCTAATCCCAGTAAATGTTGGCTGTGTGTAAGTTCTACTGACTGCAGAACCCTCTGTTCTGTACAGACACCTCTACAAATCCCTTCAGACTGCAGGTGACAGGGAACAGGAAAGACCAGCAGACTTCAGAAAACAGTGAGAGGCTTTGTTTCCAAACTTCTCTGAGTCAGAGGCACATTGGACCTGCTTTGCATGCAGCCACCTGTCTGCTGCTCGGAGAGAAGTAATAGCATATGCTGGAAGAGTACAACAGGCAGCCCGGGGAGCCAAGATAGCTTTTCTTGCATCTTTTCCAAATTAACTATATTCTGGGATGCCTGTGAAGAAAAGAGTCCCTTCTGAAAACATCCCAGAGTTTGGAGAAAGGAGGAGGTTTCAAGGAGTACTGGTAATTCCAAACCTGTCAAATGGAAAAGCTTCCTTCCAAAACAAATGGCTTGGGGGGTGGAACTACTGCCAGCCAAATGTCATCTTTGCTTATTCTTGATAAACTTGCTAAAATGTCTCTTAATTCTCAAAAGGTCCTATGCCATGTTGATCGTCTTTTAAAATAAGGTCAGTGAATTTAGAGAGCTGGGAAGACTGCGGTTCTCTGAGTGTGTTAACACCAGCCTGTACAGCAGACGCACCCAAAGTCAGACGCTTTAGAATCCCATCTCCCCAATGAGGAAAAACTGAGGGTTGCTAGATGGGCGGGGGGGGGGGGGGGGTCGGGGGGAGGGTGAGGGGATTGGAGGGCAGTCGGTGACCACAGGATGGCCACGGGGTTTGAAAATTAATCTGGGGAACGTAATTTGGTGGTTACCAGAGCGTAAGGGGGTTGGGGGGGGGGGGATGAGGGTGAGGGGGATCAAATGTACGGTGATGGAAGGGGAGCTGACTCTGGGTGGTGAACACACAGTGTGATTTATGGATGATGTGATACAGAATTGCACAACTGAAATCTATGTAATTCTACTAACAATTGTCACCCCAATAAATTAAAAAAAAAAAAAATCCAAAACACTAACTTGAAAAGATATATGCAAATAAAAAAAAAAAAAAGAAAAAAAAAAGAAAAAAAAATAATATTCTGATAATGTGGTACAGTGTCAGATCGTTGCTGGACTTATCTTGGTGATCACCTCTTTAGCATAGGGAACATAATCAACAATATTATAATAATTATGTATAGTGCCAGGTGGCGCCTGTTGAATAACTATGATATACACCTGAAACTAATATAATATTGCATGTTTGCTTATTTTTTAATAAAGTCTAAAAAAAAATAATAATAATTGGAACAGTGGAAAAAAAAAAAAAAAAAAAAAAAGAATCCCATCTCCCGTGGCTCTCAGAACACACTCAAGTGCATGGTGCCTGTGAGACAGGACGGGCATGACCCTAGGACAGAACAGCACCGCAGCGATGTGAGAAATTAGGGAAAACCCAGTATCAGGCAAAAGAAAAAGTCCTCTGAATTCAGAGAAGACAATTTGGGCTTCTTGTGCCTTGTGGTTTTTCTCTCACTAGGTCTTTTCGCCTTTACCTTTTCAAACGTCTCATTAATTTCTACTCTGCCCTATTGTGTCGTCTTGGTTCAGATTCTCCCCCACTTCCCTTTTAAGTCTTCTTGCTGCATCAGCCAGTCATGTTTCAGGGTCTGGGTTGGGGTGAGGCGGGTGAGGTGTCTCGGGCACACAATCTAAGGAGGCACTGCGTCTGAGAGGCAGTAGGGTAAGTACCTACTGTGGACTTCCACGAGCTAGCTCGGAGTGGGTGCTTCACCTGCGTCACCTGAGTCCTGGCCGTGTTCCGTTTGTAAAACCGAGCAAGTAATTCTAACGTTCCCCGGAGGGCTGCCTTTCCGTACTCATCTCCCAGCACTCTTACAATCTCACACCAGACACCAACCAGTGTTCCCTTCCTCACAGCAGTTCCCCAAACACACAACGCTGCTTGCCACATGTGATCTGTATTTCACCCTTCCTGAAAGGTCTATGTTCTCTGTATCCCTAGCGAAATTTTATAATGTAATTAAGAGACTCATGCATATATATAAATCTTCCCTTAAACGTTTTTATCTTAGAAGCCTTCCCTAAAACCACCACTTAAGTTTTCTTCTATATTCCACTGCACATCTTGTATGTATTTCTATTAGGACATTTATCATACAGTTATTATCTTTAACTGTTTATGTGTCGGTTGCTTGAGGTTACAAGACAGTGGGGGTACATAGTGTCTCTCCATCCAGAATTCCTAGCATCTAGTTGGTCTTCAATAAACGTTTGTTGAGTAAAAGACTGTGCATTGTTTCAAATCCACAACCTGAGTGTTCCTCCTTGTCTCCTTCAAACAGGATCAATGTCAGGGTCCAAAGCACCAAAATGAGACCTTCCAACAACGGGCGAAGGACCCAGCCAGAGCTCACAGCACACACAGGCCTATTGGTCCAGGTTGCTAATTTGACCCTTTTAATGTAAAATGAAGGGCTCCAGGATAGTGCAGATGGCTACTGTGAGCAGGTAACACACTTGCGAAACAGCACTGATAACGATGCCTAAATATTCCACTTTTGTTTACTTTAAGTACAATTAAAACGTCACAGGGAGTTTGTAAAAGTCATTTGCATATGCTTAATCTAGCTATTTAGAAGAGGTGTTGGATAGTGTCCTATCTTTGAGATTTGGAAGGTTCCATAAAAGAACATAAGTGGACCGATTCCCTCCCACCTTTCCTCCTAGAAACAAACCTGTATTTTGGCTACTTTAAAAACTACAAGGTCTTTCCAACTCTAGAACGAAACACTGGCTTGGTAGAATACAGAATAACCTAAAAGCCAAGAGAATGCATTGAGAAAAGTCGGACTGGTCACACATGGGGCTATTTAAATGGAAACTAACTGAATTTAGTAAGACCTAAAACTTCGTTCCTCAGTCTAACATTTCAACTGCTGCATAGCCACAAGTAGCTAGCGCCTACTGCCCTGGACAGTGCAAGCCTAGAAACTGCCACCATCAGAAGCTCCCCTGGGCAGTGATGCAGACATGGAAACCCACATTTTCTTGGCCTCTACAGCCTGGTGAGCATGAACACCCATTCCTGTCCCTAGTTCACAATACATATGCATATGCTCAGCCTCTTCTCATCCATCTTCTTACAAGCAAGTGGCTTCCCCAAAAGTGGCAACAATTTACATGCTATGGGACCAGATGCTATTGTTATAGTTTCCTTTCCAGTTAAAAATAAACATTATTAACAGAGATACCCAGAGTAGGCTCACTTGAAACTGTGAATTGATGGATGTGCCCTTGAAATCTGAGAACAGTTCCAAAATGAATGTGGCGCCATGGCCGACTCCAAGCAGACAGCGGGAAGAGACCACTGAACACACACATCAGCAAAAGCTGGGGGGAGGCTGGCACGCAAAGGCCCGGAGAGAAAGCCCCACAGCCCCAGGCCTCCAAGCGCACCTGGATTCCTGCCCTCAGCACGGCAGCCACACTCAACTATCTGCTCTAGCCCCAAGTCTCCAATTAAAGAAATGACGGGAAGTAGACTCCTTAGTTGAACTGATAAACTGAGAACTACCAATGAATGCATATTTCTAAGCACTTTCTCCAGCTATGCTGGCACTGGGGGACTCAACAAGTTGTCCATTTCTTGCCCTTTCTACAGATCTGTGCTCATGTTTAAAAGAAACACTCACAGATTCCATTCTTTAAGGAGGTCCACTGAAAACCCTAAGATCCAATCTGAAAAAGAAGCCAAGGGCATTCTCTTCCGAGCATTAGATTGGTTTCACATGAGGTGATTAGACTCTTTTGTGCTAATTGCACTAGAAAGAACTAATTAGAAAAATCTACCATTCAGCTAATGAGAGCTGGGCCCTAACTATCTCAGTGCTTAACTTCTCAGGTTGTAAAATATCACGTATTTTTTACATGCCCCCTCTGTGAAAGTTGTCACTGTGTTAAATTCCAGCAGTTAGGCTAGGCATTAAATAACTAAGGTAACATTTACAAAGTGCCTACGCGCTGCCGTTGTTCACAGCTGTTCTGCCTGTGACTTCTTACTGTTTCAGGAGGGTAAATATGATAGATCAAAGACTATTAACTAGCAGTATATTGAACTGGGATTGAATCCTGCCCCAGTTCTCAGCACAACCTTCTCAGCGACTCTGTGCCTTTTATTGTGGGGGCCCTTAATAATAATGCAGGATAAGGATTTTCACAGGAACTGTTTCCCCGAAAATAAGACCTAGCCGGACAATCAGCTCTAATGCGTCTTTTGGAGCAAAAATTAATATAAGACCGGATCTTATTTTACTATAATATAACACTGGGTCTTTATAATATAGTAATACTGTGATATGATATGATATATGATATAAGATAACATAATACTGGGTCTTATATTAATTTTTCCTCCAAAAGACACACATGAGAGCTGATCGTCCACCTAGGTCTTATTTGCGGGGAAACACAGTGATGTTGTTACTCCGAGAAGACGAGTTCATTAAAAAGCAATGATATCACCTGATTGAGACTCATGTCCCTGCCAGGGGTGTGGCATTTACCAGGAAGCTGCTGGAATGAGAATAACGAAGAGCTAATACATCAGAGTCCCTTATTATACAAAAAACTCGCTATACAGTAAATAGTATACATATAAGTAAACACTGAAAAATAGGAAAACAGCCATGTTATCAGGATGAGGGCTGTCGTAAGGCTTTCCTAGCAGAGTACGTTTAGAAGAGGGCTGTGGGACAGAGCCAGGAGTGCAGTTTCCAGGCTCTCGGCCTCACATGGAAAGGTGCTGACTCAGGTAGTAAATGGCCATCGACTGTGATTGGATGGCCATCAGCTGTGGCTAGTTGGCCGTCAGCTGTAACCAGTGAGCCATGGGCCACTGATATAACTGCTGTGGCTAAGCTAGCAGAAAATGGGGGCTAGAAGAGGATGGTGGCTGAGCTAGCAAGCGCAGATTGCAGTTAGCAAGTGAGGTTGGTTAGCAAGTGAGGTTAGCAAGTGAGGTTGGTTAGCAGAGAAGTGGATGGCAGGTTGCAGATCATGTGGCTCCTGCTTCCTGTGTCTCCAACCCAGCCGCCAGCGAGACTATATTGGTATGACTCCCCTATCTATGGCTCGAGGGTGTTCCTTTTTGGCCTCACCACATCCTGCATTCTTATGTGGGGAGCAGGACCAGAGACCCCGCATGACACCCCGCGTGACACATGGCCCAGCGAGCAGGGTACGGCGCCGGCCAAAGCTCTCTGAAGGGCGGTGGAGCAGTTTGTGCGTATGAACACTCAGTCTCAGGAAGACCAGGAGGAGCAGCTGCCAGAGAGCTGGACCCCCGTGGAGGGGTGGGAAGACGTGGACGGTTCCCCAACCAGCATAGGCCAGAGAAAGCGAAGGCCGTTGCGGCCCTGTGGGCTGGGAAGTGCTAGCTGAGGCCCTCACGCCCAGGGTGGGGAGGACTTGGAGCCCTCGCCCTGAGGAGAGGGCACACATTGGGAGGCTAACGCACAGCCCTGGGAATGACTGTGGACTATGGGGAATGGGATCCATCCCTAATTTAATGGACCGCTTGACTGTTTGCTTGGGAACGTACCACCATGTGGTGAAACTGGCAGATGTTTGTTTGCTTTTGTGCCTCAACCGGCCGCCGTCGAGAATGTGTGAGAGCCCTGGCTGTGCCCAGGAAAACTGGCTGTGCCCAGAAAGACTGCTGTGCCCAGAGAGAGTGGCAGTGCCCTGAGAACCCTGGCTGAGTCCAGGAAGTCTGGGTGAGCCCAGAGAGAGTGGCAGTGCCCTGGGAGCCCTGGCTGTGTCCAGGAAGTCGAGCTGTGCCCAGAGACAGTGGCAGTGCCCTGAGAGGCCCTCGTGTGTCCGGGGAGACTAGTGGTACCCTAAGAAGCCCAGGAAGTCTGGCTGTGCCCAGAAGGACTGGTGGTGCCCTGAGAAACCCTGGCTGTGTCCAGGATATTGCATTTACCTCCAGGCTTCTCGCACAGGGACCCTCGCAGAAGACGCTTGTCGCGTATATCATGAGGTGAGACCCTGTAGGGGTAGAGTATGGGGACAGACCAGGAGTGCAGTTTCCAGGCTCTTGGCCTCATGTGGAAAGGTGCTGGCTCAGGTAGTAAATGGCCATCAACTGTGACTGGATGGCCATCAGCTGTGGCTAGTTGGCCGTCAGCTGTAATCAGTGAGCCATTGGCCACTAATATAACTGCTGTGGCTACGCTAGCAGCAAAATGGGGGCTAGCAAGAAATGTTGGCTGACAAGCGCGGATTGCAGTTAGCACGGCGGGTTGCGGACAGTGTGGCTCCTGCGTCCTGTGACTCCAACCCAGCTGCCAGCGAGACTATATTGGTATGACTCCCCTATCTATGGCTCGAGGGTGTTCCTTTTTGGCCTCACCATGTCCTGCGTTCTTATGTGGGGAGTGGGACCAGAGGACCCGCAGGCCGCTGCGCACCACAAGGGCTTTGAGAATCATGTGATTTACCTCATAAATCCACTCAGGCTTTTCAAGAACACTATTAAAAAATGTCTCTGCAGCCCAACACTCTCCTTCCAGCTCCATAAAGAGCGCTCTTCCAAAGAGTTTGCAGTCCTCTAGGCAGGAGCCCAGGTCCTGCAGCTGCAAGGTGATGTGGGCAATTAGCAGGAATGGAAATGTCAGGACTCCTGTCTTTGGAATTAAATGCTAGAAACTCTCTCTGTATTGAGGGCCCCAACACCCTATCCCAAGGTAGAATGTTTTCAAGAAGACAAATGGCTCCATGTTCGAGTATAATGAGAATACTGACCTTTCTCCTGAGTTGCCAAGATGAGAACTAAACTCACCTTCCCAGCAACCTCTGGAAGGCAGAGGTGCCGACTGCCATGTAAGTACGTTTCATACAGGCTGTTCTTAATTACTGGTAACTTGACATGATAGTGTTTGAATTAATGGCCACTTTTGGGGTTATTTTGCTGCTCACTAGTACATCTAAGCAGAGTATGAAATAGTACTGAGATTCAGATCTTTCAATTGTGTCCTTTGTTGACAATTCCAGAAAAGACTTATCAGGGCAAGGGACTGACATGGTTACAGCAAGGTTTGGGAACAATCTAGAGATTTCGTGTTCTAGGTGTACCTCACCCCTTAGGCATAGTTCTCCTGACAGTTATGCTGCATTGTTAAAAATAATTTGTACTGATATTTATGTTCGAATCATATATCATCATTCCAAAGGCTCTTAAGTTAGCAGAGTGTGTGTGCGTGTGTGTGCACGCGTATGTGTCTCCCCAGACATGGACACATACGGGCAATGGGAGAGACTACATACAGTACCTCTGTATGGATTATTATCCCCGTTTTACAGATGAAACAACACCAGAGGCTCAGGGAGACTGGGGAGTCTGTTTGGGATTAAATAGCTAAGGAACAGAGTTGGAATTTCAACCCGGGAGGCCCTGTCCTCAACTTCCAATTACTTCTTTTTCTTTCAAAGTATGTCTGGCACCCTCAAGCCTCTTTGGTGCAGACATTAGCAGTATTTTGCTTTGAATTATCATCGTAAGGCTTAATTTTGCCCACTATATTTGTAAAGGCAGCCATCATAAATTAATCAGAATCTCTTTATACGTAAGCAACAGGAAGAAAAAAGATATCAAGACATTTATCAGAAGTTAAATTCTCACTGATATAACACAGAAATGGGACTGGATTTGAACTGAATGGTTCTTCCTGCAATAGTTTAACATCCGATATATTTTGTCAAGATTTTTCATCTTGACTTCTTTATGAACTAAAAAAACCCAAGCCCTATTCTCTACCCTGTCTCTAACAATGTGAAACCTAAAGAAGTGAAACATTTTGTTCAATATCTTAGCAAGTTCCTAACTGAACCATGAAGAAAACCATGTCTTCACTCCCACATATCATGTGTAACGATTCAGTAGCTTGCTCTTTTCACATGGTCAAGAAACAAGGCTTACCTTTGGTATTCAATAGGAGTGTCAGACTGTCTGTTCATTTTCATTAATGCATAATCCTCATTAATACAACAGATGGCCCAGAAGTGAGTAGAGATACAAATTCTAGGAGATACTGTTAATATTACATAATTAGAAAGAATCTACTGGAAGCGAGAATATTACTTTAAATTCTACGCTGAGTAAATCGACTCATTGTTTTGGAAAACAGAGATTTAAAGGCAATATCCAGTCAAATTTATACAGATAAAGAAACAGAAACTATTATACTGGTGCCACTAGATAATAACATTAACAAAAAGCATTCAAAAAAATACTTTAAAGGTGATTAAGACGTTACTCCTTTGAATCCAATCAATATTCACAACATTATTTCTGTTTTTAAAATGTGGAAACCAAGAAACAGAGCCGAGGCTGAGGAGGTGGGTTAGGTGGAATGGTCTGGAAAGAAATGCAAGAGACGGGCCTGACTTCTACCGTAGGGCCCTTTCAGAGCCAACCCAGACACAACAGAAGAGAGTCACTCCTGTCATGGTATTGTCACGGACATTTCCCTGTGTTGTTTATCACTGAATTTCTTTTGGACTCTAATTGTAAACTAAAATAACCGCGGGCGGTGGGGTCGCAGGTAGGAGATGCAACAGCAATTAAACCAGTCAGGTAACGTTGTCACTAAATTTTCCAATGATCCCCCTTTAAAGAGAAGACTTTGTTCCTTTGTCAAATTTGCATGAAAGACAATCTCTGCTATCTGTACTACTGGCTGTGTCTAAACATCAACTGCAACCATGATACCCTTTAATGGTTAATCCTCCAACATGTAATTAGGCATTCACATGACAATCAAAACCATGACTATATTTCATGTTTGCCTTCCCTTTCAAGCCCTCTACTAGAGGGGCACTTACTCTGTCAAATCTGCTATAGTAATCAAAACATTGAAATTACTTCTTTCCACACTAAATATACTGGAACTGGTTGTTTGATTAAATGTAGAGCAGAGAGTGCAATTTGCTAAATTACAAGTATTCTGAACATGTAAATATAGTTTAATTACTGCAATTAAAGAAGATTACTGGAGATTGGCAGATGGGAATGTAATGCTGTTTTAATTAGAGTTTTTAATGCACTGTAACATAAGCATAATATTAACCCTTTATCCTAGAAGAGGTAGCTGGTCTTTGAAACAGTAGTATTTAAACATGTATTAGAGCTAGTGTTTCCCTACAAGGGCTAGACGGAATCACACCATGCTGGAAGTCCATAAGGGAGGCGAATCACGGCTTTTAAGAAAAGTAAACTGAGGCAGAGAGCAATGACAGACAATAACATATCTGCTGGAGTACCAACTATGCACACAATGTGAGTCTGCATGAATGCATGTGTGTGCACACAGAGAAACATACACCACACCCACTGCTTCTCATAAGAGAATGCTGCCACCATGCCAAAGACTGAAGGGACTTCCATGCCCTGCGACGTTTCATGGAGCCCATGTTTAGCAAACACGAAAAAGTGTTTCGAAAATGCATATATTTCTTAAAAATGCATTTATTCATCTTTGACAAAACTATATAGCACAAATGCAGCTGACATGCTACAGAGGGAGGTTTATTATTATTATTCACCTTCCAGAACAGTATAAGCTTCCAGAATGTAAGAAGCAATCTTTGTCATCTTGAAAGCTATCACTGGCAACATTTTATCCATTTAAGTCAATAGCCTATTAGAAATTCTAATTGAAAGTTCAATAGTCAGCTTGGAGCCTTACAATAGAGGTTGCCTTTTGGAAAGCCATTTAAAGTCTTAATCTCTTTATCATTTGGTATTTTGAAGCCTAACTTTGTTCTTGTTAGGCAGATCAATGGCATTAATTTACAAAATGGGGGAAAATGTCACCCTTCATCCTTTAAGTCTCAGCTCAGTGAAGAGCAGCATAAGCGAATCTGATCACTGCTTTCCCATATTAGCAGCAAACGGTGCCATGGGAGGCCTGACCTACAAATTTTAATTACTGCATGAAAAATTCAGTTCCTGGAGATGAAGAGAGAATTGGGCAAAAGCAGGGGCCCCCCTTGTGCATGTCTGCTGAGCGTTTAGTCTTCAAGGACTGGATTTCTGAAGCGGTGGCTAACAGCACAGCCAATGCAAGGGGCTTACTATGCCCGAGGATGAGCCACAGACTTCACAGCAAAGGCCAAGACACAAGATGCCAAGGCAGAAAAATAAGTTTCCAAAGAAAACCATGGAAGGGAATATGTTTATATTTTCCTAAGCAGATAGTGTCTTGCGGGTCAGACACACACGTGTGCACTGAAAAAAAAAAAAAGGTTATGAAGCTAATCAGTTAAGTCGCAGGCTCAGACCCCGCCTTTCTGCAAAGACCAGAGGAGGCATGGCACCTGCTGCTGCTGAAAACGGACACTCAGAGAAGGAACTATTTTCGCCCAAAATAAAAAGAACGGATTCTTAGTGTGTAGACATGATGGCTAACTGATGGTGGCAGAAACACCAATAAAAATAAGTCATCTAAAGAGGAAAGCCAAAAGTAGTAAGCGTAAGCGGACAACGCTGCAGTAAGCAGAATTAAGGGGCAGGCTATCGGTTTTTGGGTTCTAGAAGCTAAGGGAGCAGACCTGAACACCAATCACCTTACGTGTGGGCAGAGCCAGTTATGGAAAACAGACGCATTTATCAAAAGCAATTTGAAAGAATCACTTAACACACACATCCATACATCCGTGCTTACAAAAGGGATGGGGAGGCAACAGAGAAATGCAAATGGTGCTTAGTTAGCCTGTGGGAGTGGAAGCACGTTCGGGGGTTGGGGACGGTGGGTGGGCGGATTTGGCTTTTTAGTTTGGATTTTTTTGTTGTTGTTGTTCAGATTTTTTATAACTAACCGGCAAGACCAACATTTTTACAAAGAAGAAAAATAAAATCTATCTTTGATAAAAACCCGTGAATTTTTTTAGAAAGAAAGGTTCCTTTCTGTAATATGAAAGAGCACTCACTATCCTTCCAAAATTCATACTTTTCGGTTTTACGCTTTTTCAAAAGTTAGACTCACTTACGTACTTCAGATGCTTGCTGCAATTACAGAATTATGTTAACTGTCAAATCTTAGCTAACCGTTTCACATAGCCACACCCACTTATGGGGGAGCGTTTCTGCACAGCTGCACACATGGCCCAGTGCTGCCTCAAGCACACTGGGCTCCTTCCTTACCACTGCTTGATGGCAGTGATAAGGAACTAACGTCCTTGCAACAATGGATGTAGCCATACCTGCTGTTGGCTAACACTTAGGAGTCAAATAGCTTTCTGATTACTGAATCATATTCATCTTTTCATTTCTGATCTCCATTGATTCCCACACCTTCTTGTCCGAAAAATGCTTCCTGGGTCATCTCCTGACACCACCACCTGGAATTCTGTGATGAATGTCCTAATGTAAAAGCCATTAACATTTGTACCAGATGCTCCCGGGCTTTTCTGCCCCTGCACTTAGGTTAATAGTATGCCGGGAGGTCTCTAGAAAGGACAGAGGCTCCTGGTTAAAGAGCTAAGTAGTCACATCCTTAATATGCCTTGGCCGTTGACACAGAAGGGCTGGTCCTTGGGTCAGAGCCCACTATTTGGAGGGAGCAGAATCCCATGGTGAAATGGCAGCCTTTTGGAGACCACTAACTAGAACAAGTGTAAGGAGGGAACAGGCTGGCCTGACAATTGGGCAGGCAGTGCGCACAGTAGGCCAGCTTTCAGCACACTTCATGAGCACAGCTTCCAGCACAGCCAGAACTCATCCTCTGTTGACATTCCAAGAAAGGGCTTGGGGGCACACACAACAAAAAATAACGTCATGAAGATGGGAAAGAACACATGTTCAATATATGAAAGCCTGAGATGCAAAAACTCAGCTTCCCTGAAGTATGGCATTTTCAAAGCCCACACATCATAACAACTTTGAATTCTGAGACGCCTAAATAGGAAGCCCGTGAGGTTCCATCTGTCTCCCTGACTAGGACAGCTGAGGAACCAAGCTGCTGTCTAGAAGAGGGCTGGCAAAAATTACAGGAACCTTGGCCCGGGAGCCAGGAATGTGCAGTTTATTCTTCCCTCCAGTCTAATTTACAGCCCTGACAAAAGCTTGTTACCAGGTCTGTCTATACATAACTAGAAACGAACTACCAACAAGCATTGGCTCACTTCTTAAATTTGTTTTCATTCCTAAATTTTAGAAAATCATAGGATTCATCACATGGTATTAAAGAAATACAATATTTTCCTTTGTTCTACATGATACTTTACTAACAAAATTAAGAATGAAAGTGAAAGTCAGTGGAAAAGATTTAGTGGAGACACATAAATAGAGAGTAATGAGCTAAGGTCAGGATTCCTAGCTGCACTGGGTTCAGACACCCCAAGGGGCTCCAGATGTTGACTAGATAAAAGTGTTTGGCACTCAAGGTCCTCTCCACTGTACTCTGCCCTTTCTCGGCCGATCCAGTGCTCTACTCGGCAACATCCCCATGCAGTGACTTCAGATTGTGCAGGAATCTCTGCAAAAACGAGTCATGTTCCCAGCACTGTGCTGTAGCTACTTACATTTCCAGACTCCACATTTCTCTTTATATTGATCCTGTTCTTTCTTTAGGATTCTACCCACCACATGATCATCTCGAATAATGTAGGGAAAGCATCTGACAAAACCTAACACCATTTCTTGACGAAAACACTCAGAAAACTACCGTGTTTCCCCCAGAATAAAACCTAGCTGGACAATCAGCTCTAATGTGTCTTTTGGAGCAAAAATTAATATAAGACCCAGTCTTATTTTACAATAATATAAAACTGGGTTATAATATAATATAATATAATATAATATAATATAATATAATATAATAATATAATGCCAGGTATAATGTAATATAATATAATATAATACAATATAATGCCAGGTCTTATATTAATTTTTGCTCCAAAAGACGCATTAGAGCTGATTGTCCGGCTAGGTCTTATTTCCCGGGAAACAGGGTATGACAGGTGGAGCTCCGTAGGACAATTACAAACGCCCACAGCTAACATAATACTCAGTGGTGAAACCTGGAGATCATAGACAAGACCAGGATGCCTCTGTTCACCACTATTGAACCCTTCACTGGCTTCACCCAGTGCAATTAGGCAAGAGAAAGAAATAAAAGATACCTCTAGTCACAGATGAAATTATTCCATATACAGAAAATCCCAAAGCTAATAAAATTAATTCAGTCAAGTTGTAAGGTACAAGACCAGCATACAAAAATCAGTTGTGTTTCTATATACTAGAAGTGCACCATCCAAAAGCTTCATTTTTAAATAAAATTCATTTTCAATGGCATCCAAAAGGATAAAATACCTAGGAGATAATTTAACTGAAGAGATGAAATATATTGTACACTGAAAAGTATAAAATTGAAAACCTAAATAAATGGAAAGGCACCTCACGTCCATGAGTTGAAGACTTAATAGGGTGAACATGTCCATACTACCCAAAGTGATCTGCAGATTCAATGTAATCCTAACAAAAATCTCAATGGCCTTTTGGCAGAAATGGAAAAGTCAATCCTCAAATTTGTATGAAATTGTGAGGGGCTCTAAGGAGCCAAAACAATCTTGAAAAAGAACAAAATTAGGGGGCTCACCTTTCCCAATTTCAAAACATAGTACAAAATTGCAGTTATCAAAACAGTGTGGTACTGGCATAAGGACAGACTTACAGCATCTATGGAATAGAATCAATAGCCCAGAAATAAACATCTGTGGCCAACTGACTTGGACAAAGGTGCCCAGACCATTCAACGGGGAAAGGCTTCAACACGTGGTGTTGGAAAAACTGGAAATCCACAAACAAAAGAATAAATTTGGATCCCAACCTCACACCATGTATAAAAATTACCTCAAAATGGATCAACAGCCTAAATGTAAGGGCTAACACCATAAAACTCTTAGGAGAAAACACAGGGGTAAGTAAATCCTCATGACCCTGGATTTTGCAATGGGTTCATAAACATGATATAAAAAATGAGCATTAATAAACTGGACTTCATGAAAATTAAAAACTTTGTTTATCAAAGACCATATCAAGAAGTGAAAATGCAACCTATAAAATGGGAAAATTTGCAAATTATACATCTGATAAGGGTCTAGTATCTAGAATATATAGAATTCAACAAAGGACAAACAATCTGATTCAAAAATGGGCAAAAGACTTAAGTAGACATTTCTTCCAATAAGATATACTAACACATGAAAATAAAGGAAAAGAATGTTCAATGTCATTAGTCAAAATAGGGAAATGCAAATCAAAACCATGAGGTAGCACTTCACATCCACTAGGTTGGCTATAAAAAACAAAAGCACACAAACAGAAAAATGGAAAATAGTTAAGTGTTGGAGAGGATGTGGAGAAATCAGAACCCTCATACATTGCTGGTGGGAATTCAAAACGGTTCAGCCACTGTGCATTTGGCAATTCTTCAGAGTGAAACATAGAATTGCCAGATGACCCTGCCATTCCACTCCTAGGTACAGACCCAAAAGGATTGAAAACATACTTGTACTTATACAAGTATCTGTACACATGTATTTATAACAGCACTATTCCAAGTAGCCAAAAGGCAGAAACAGCCTAAGTGTCCGTCAATGGACGTATGGATAAACAAATTGTAAGTACATACAATGGAATATTATTCAGCCATAGAAGGGAATGAAGCACTGATACATGCTACAATATGCAGAAAACTCCAAACATTATACTAAGTAAAAAAAAAAAAACAAGCCAGACAAATAGTCATAGACTGTATGATTCCATTTATAGGAAATTTCCAGAACAGATAACCTTTAGAGACAGAACACAGACGAGGCTGGCAGGAGCTGGGGAAAGGGAGGAGATAATATATACTGCTCAGTGGGGAAGGCGTTTGACTCCGGAGTGATGGAAATAGTTTGAAATTAGACAGAGATGGTACTTATACACACAACTTTGTGGCTGTATTAAGTGCCATTGAATTGTTCACTAATTTTATATTATATCAATTTCACGTCAATAAATTATCTTTAAAAAATAAATGAATTTTTCTCCCATTTTCTAAAATCTTATATTACAAGCGAGTGGTTTAAGCTCATTCATGACTGCTGAATATGGTGAATTTTATTTATAGTTTATTTGCTCTTTTACACAGAAACTCCTTGGAGCTGGGGTCTGCAACTCTCACCCCTTTCTGCCACCCGGGGCAGCCAGCCCACTGGCTGACACCCAGTGGGTACACAAAGTTGTTCAAGTGATTCTGACGTGAACTAGCGCTGTGATCTTAAACACCAACGCACTGTATTTTAGTGCGTCCAGTTCTCTGGAGTGGAAATCATAAACCTGTTTAAGAAAATGCAATATATCGGAAGGTCTTGTCCTGTTTGTTAAATAAGAATCCTTAAACAGAGCTTCTCTCCATCATCGTGGTATTGAAACAGGTGGTTCAGCTGAATTTAGTGGTGGAAGCAAGCATCCATAGGGCTGACTGTGGGGGTTGGGGAACTCTTTTCCATATTTCGAAAGGCTGAAAATGAACCACACCTGCCTCCACCCAGGCTGCAGAGGCCAACTAAATACCAAGTGTCTTTACTTTAGTCAGAAAAGATGTCATCGTAGTCACCCTATGCTAATGAGTATGTGACTGTGAGTGGTAATAAAATAAAAATTACATGATAAACTTTACATAACAAATACGAGGGAATCGATACAACGGTACAAAAGAGGGGTCTAAGGAGCACATGGGGAATGGAACAGATTCTTACAGGAAGATGGCTTTGACTAACTAAACCTTTACTGAGTTCTGAAGGACAAACTATGATGCCAGGACACCCAAATCCCTGAATTACAGGGGGCAGGACTAGCTATGCATCTTATTCAGAAAGAAAAATCTCGAAGGAAGTATCAGAGGTTACGAAACATTCTGAGAAAAAGTCCCAAGTGCCCTTTGCCATCCCCTAAATAGCAGCCCCTCACCTTCTGCACAGAAGTGTCACTGCCAAGGCCATTTTCTTTGGAAGAACCAATCTGTACACTGCCACGTCTGAGACATGGTTTCCACTTCCTCTTCCACCACTACCAGCGCCCCAAAACTCATGAAGGAGGCCCACAGGGAGTGCCCCCGAGGTTTTCTGGAAGCCAGTGCCCTTTGGACACCCTGAGTAAAGTATGCGTAGTCCTTTCAGGAGTGAGGCAGATACAGGCCTGGGAACAGAGGGCCCCACTTGGAAACCCATGAGTGCGTCTATTGGCTGAAGACCCAGCACGGAGCCACGCGTTTCATGCTCACTGCCACCTGTGATTATGTTTTCACAGCTGTTACGAAGCACTCTGATGGTGAGACTGTTTAAAGGCCTCAACAAGCCTGCCAGTGGAGGACTTGGTGCCTCCACTGCTGCCACCCCGGAAGCACGCCCATCTACTTCATGCCAAGGGAGGAGAAGGTCCAACCTGGCTCTGGGAGACATTGACGGGAAAACTGATCTGACCTTTTAGAAGTGGTCGCGGCCCTGTGTTCAAGCCAACTGGAGAGACGATGAATGAAGCACACACTCCTGGGCTGCTAGCCTCTTCTAGACGGTGCCAGGTGAGCTACAGGAGGGGCATGGCCGACCTGGTCCTCGCTGACCTGAGTCAGGGGTCACTGGGAAGTCAGGTGTGAGAGGAGGCGGAATTATATTAAGCATTGCTGAGAAAAAGAGCCACAGACGTTTTCATGGTGGTGCTGCGTGTGTGTGTGCGTGTGTGCATGTGTGCGTGCGCAGGTGTGTGCATTTACATGTATGTAAAGGGGCACTCGGGGAGTAAAGAAAAAACAGAGACCAGTGGGGCAGAGATTAGGCGTCTGAGGCAGCTGAAGATGGCCGGTGCCCTGGGAGAGCGGAGGCAGGGTCAACAGCACAGGAAGGCCCAGGGGAGAGGGCTGCAGTCAGGTCCCTCTGGGATGTGCAGAGGCCATCATGAAGCCTGGGGACGACAGCCCAGCAGCCCTGGGGGAGCCACCTAGAGAAGCTCCTTTCCAGGACAAAGGAGCTCCTTCTGGTTCTGGAGGCTGTTCTGCCTCTGAGGCCCAGCCTACCACGCTGTCCTTGAGGCTGTCCCCCTACCCCGACACGGCAGAAGAGAAAGGAGAGGAAGACTGGGTGACTAAAGGAATCAAACACAAAACGTGCAAAATGGCAGTTAGGTTTCTGAGTCACGGCTGGGGGTGGGAGGCGTTCAGAACTGAGGTCCAGGGTGAAGGCGGGCTGGGGGGCTGGCTGCTGCTCACCGTTGGCTGCCTCCTCCTCCTGACCGGTGTGCCCTGCAACAGCCCACAAGGCTTGCCATCTTTTCCTACTTCCTTCCTCAGGTGGATCTGATGGTTCTCTGAACTGGTCTACATGCAACGTGCAAGGTCAAGCACCAAGTCCCTTGTAGAGCTGGGACCAACATCCAGGACCAAGTCTACCTTTACAGGGTCTAACTGGGGTGGGGTGGGGTGACAAAGCTCCACACTGTCTCACGTTCAACCCCCCTCAAATATTTTCTCCTTCTACCTCCGGAATATACCGTCCATAGTAGGATTTGGTTCAGCTTTACTCTTTGTCATCTGAATTAGGAAAACAGTAGAAATGGGGAAGCCCGTACCTAAGACCCACCAGGCAGGAGTGAAGATGGCACCCCAACACCATTCTTAAGAATTCCTGTGTGGTTGAGGAGAGGGGGTTTCAAATGTTGTACTTACTTACATGAGAAAAATATTTTAAATTCTTATATGGGACCCCAACATATGCAACAGATAAAAGCGCAGCTGCTCTGGGAGACGAGCAGTGAGGGCAGGGGGGACATGACCACGACAGTGGAAAAGGGGCAACATTAAGTAATGGGAGAAGAGACAACTGGGCCCTGGGATCATCTCTCTTAAACTGTGGGGGCTTTTTTCACTCCCCCGTTTCCTCTTGGGTAAAATGAGAGCCTGAGCTTCAGTGGATTTTAGGGTCTTTGTTACTCTAAAATTCTCGACTCTCAATGAGCACGAAGAGAGAAGAAAATGATTACAAGCTTTTACTCATAAAACATGAAGTAACTAAGAAAAAATATATACATAGCAATTGTGTCATTTAAGTCCCTGGAAATGGCAAGGTGCTCTTTTTCAGCTTTTCCTCAAAAAGAGTTTCTCACTTATTATCATTTCTAGTGATCATTATCATTATCGCTAGAGATTCTGCCGACAAGCTCCGAGGCCAGACTATGACTTCTTCTTCCTTTTGCTAAACTTGTCAATTCCAGGGTTACATCAGCGGGATGAGGGGGCCAGGAGGAGCGTAGAGTTAACCTTTTCCTTCAATAAATATAAAAATCTTTCCAGTGACAGCTTCAGAAGACGTTTGTGTGCATGTATTACGTTGGCCAGCGTCTTTTGTAGCATTGATTGAAAACATTCATAAAACCCAACAACCTCATCTGCTCAGAGGCAACACAACAGTTTCCACCACCCTTGATTCCATCCCAAAGCCAATACATTACGTCGTTTTTTCAAAATGTACTGGCTAGTTTTCACAATGTTCACGTCCACGATCGTCACCACTATCAGACTGGTTGTAACTGAGGAAGGAAGGGCTCTCCCCTCGGTCAGGGGCCAAATCTAGGCATCAACAAGTAGCTCCCCGTGTTCAGAGTGGGAGGAGAAGCCTGCCCTTACCCTGTGTCTCCCGGGATATACATCATAACTGTGCAATTTCCCACTCTCTGTAGCACGTGTTCTGCCTTGTGTTCTGGGCTAGACATAGCGGCACAGTAACAGACTCGGTGTTCATTTTATTGAATCACCTACGTTTAATTGGGAAAATGGGTACTTGTAACTGTCAACAAGACATGTTCAATTACATGCGTGCAGCTATTTTTCCTCGCAAGACATTACCATCTGGTCTAAGCCATTAAACAAGCCCAGCTACGTGATATTATAGCTAATGAAATCAAATGTGGCACAAATATATACATGGCACACAGAATTCACATTTATCTCTCTGAAAGGATTCTCCTTGTTGAAACATAAGATATGTGGGTTGTGAGAGCAGGATTGTAGCATGGTTGGCTGGCTTTACTGCTTTACAAACAGAAATGATTATTTACTTCACATCAAGGTCAAAATGAAGAATTTCATCTTTAGAACCCCAAAAGGCCCCCTTTCAACCTGTCTGTACAACCCCTGCCTGTCAGCACCCCTTCCCCCCTCCAAGGGGCCAGCATCTTCGTGGGCCCTGGGGTCAACCAAAGCTCTGCTATCATCGTCGTCACGATCCAGATTTATCATTACCCTCTTCTCCAACCCTTTTAAACCTCTCGATGCCACTTCATGTGTGACGAGGCTTAAATTAGACCTCAAATGTAAAGACCCTGGCACAGAACAGACACCTAATGAGTAGTATTTCTTTCCAATGTCTATTTCCTGTCACTTACTTTCCTGTCCCAGCCTCTGAGTTGGGCTGTGGGCTGGCCTCACTGGCAAACCAAGGTCTGCTCATTTCTGAGCCAATGCCAACCGGCGAACAAGTTATCTCAGCTCTACCCTCACATATGTACAGACATCTGTTGTTTTTGTCACCTCATCCTTTCAATTTTCTTAGTAAAACAGAACCCCAGCTTTCAGCATCACCTGTGACGCTTCTCCCACGATGCTTACTGTTACAAGGTAGCCCTACAAGGGGATTCTGGGGCCAGTGCTGCCCGAGCTGCCTGCTGTACGGGGAGCACAGTGCCTCAGACTGTCTGGATGTGAGGCCAGGGGACCTCCGCAGTGGGCATCTTGCCTGGGGATAGCACCGTCTGTACCCATCTAACAATCTCTCACCCCTGCCTAAGGACTGGAACCTACAGAGAGCCCATCTGCACAGCGGTACAACTTGTGCTTAACAGATGTGCTGGAAGCTTCAAGTTTGGGACTTTAGAAATATTAATGATGGCTAACATTTATTACATGCTTAGAATGGAGAGGGTGCCGTTTTCAATATATGCCCCATCGCAATTAGTCCTTCTAATGATCCTACGAATTAGGTTGTAGTATACCCTTTTCAGGGATAAAGAAACAGAGGTATTCAGAGGGTAAGTAACCCAGCTAATGTCTTTCAACAAATTATCAGCAGTGTGGGACTCCAAACCAGCCAGCCCGACTCTGGAGCTACACTCTTGAACCACTAAGCTAGACTGCTGCTCTCAATAAAACAGCTTAATTTCTTTGGTTTGGCTCTCAAAAAAATGTTGACACTTTTTCACTTGCTTGCTTTTCATTTATTTTAAGAAGACACTCACCAATAGAGAAGGCCACAGCAATGAAACAGTAACACATCATTTGACTTCTAGTAGGCCTTCAGTTAGTATCACCAACTGTGACAACTGCCTGGGTGTAAGGCTAACAGGTAAGTAGGCGCCTTGTTTTGATGTTCACATGGAGGACGCTCAGACTTTCGCTATGGAACGCAGGGGATAAAATCCAACAGCTTTGCAGAAAAGGTAACAAAACATACCATAAAGAAGGCCCTTTCAGACGGCAAAGATTAGTCTTGTTCTCCCACCTTATCCCTTAAGTACCATTCCCAGGACATATGAAAAATGTTAACAGTTGGCCAATTTCGAATACTTTCCCTTCAGTTCATTTTATGAAGAATTTGGTAAGCCTCTTTTACATAAATACGCTATAATGCATATAAAAATTATGCCTACAAAGAATTTTCTTTTTTCCTTAAAAAAAAAAAAAAAAGGATCCCAACTCAAGTAGAATTTATACAAGTAAAGGGCAGTTTTGCTGGAAACTTGATAAATCTTGTAAAGCCAAAATGTTAAAACGAAACGATCAAATTAGATCTAAAGATTAATTCAGTCTCTAAGTAAATGCAAGGGTTCTTGAATTCACTACAGTTGTTGAGTGTCCCTTCTAATTTAGGGATTAATGCTAAACACAAAATTCATTTGTTTCCTAATTGGATTAACCAAATACATTTTTCAGAGTCCACAGGCACATTTCGTGTTCATAAAGAGTATCTGAAACAAATAACTTCATTCTGGAGATACTGATAAACTATAAGGCCATATTCTTTGGGAGCGAACACATAAGAACAAATTCTCCTGAGCATAATCTCTTTTTGTGACATGGTTGTACATTTATTGAATATGTTTCAGGAAACCAGTGTTTTACTTTAGACATGTCCCAACTGCCTAGATATTTATTTGGCCACATACATCTTTTTCTACTCTATACATTTTTCAAACTTGGAAGTGCCTGTTTTAGTCACTGTGGTTAGAAATTCTGTTTGTTTGGTGTCTGAGAGAACACCCAGAGGTACTCCAAACTCCTAAATCAATCTAGGGGCTTGAAACCAGAATTTTAAAAAATAATGAAATAGACTAAAAATGATCAGAGTGCATATGCCTCCTAACTCTCTAGTCACAAATATTTAAAGCAACACTGCAATCAGTTATAATGATGCTTAAGTGAAGCCAACAAGATTCTGCCAAATTTATGGAGAAAGAAATGATCAGGGAAAAAGACACCGGACACAAAGCTATTCCAATGTGAAAATAGGTTGAATCTTGGTGCTGGGATGTTTGGAATGCATTGTATTGAAGGAGACACCATGGCCTATTTATAGTCAATCAGTCAGGATGTGTTCCCGTGCTGCACCATCTCTACCTTTTACGGGGTGGGGAGGCGGGGGGTGTGTGATGCCTTCATTCCTCAGTTTTCTCACCTATTAAATGGGAATGATGCTCCCCATCTCACAAAGTTTAGAAGGTAAAACATGATAATACATTACAGAACTGAGAGCAGTGCTTGGTATCTAGTCATTCGTATGGTAAACACCATCATGTTAACATACACTGGCAAAGATCCAAACTAAGGTAGCAGCTATTGGGAGGTGTTTCCTGCTGTCCTCACTCAGCTGGTGTCATTGATCCTTGGGCTCCATTCTGTCCCATGCCTGGGGAAGGATGGGATAGGGAGGCCAGACTCTGGCCAAAGGCACTGACCCTTCCTTCTCTACCCGCCTCCGGACCCACCAACCCACAGCCCTTCCCTGCTCCTGAAATGAGATGCCAAAGTGGCCCCTCTGCCAGTAGCACCGGCATGCCCAGAGGATGGGGTGGGGGTGGGACGGGGGGTGGCAGAGGGGGCGGAGCCTTCCTGCTGCCCGCTGTGGTCCACATGTACCACTCCCTCTTCCCCTCTCCTTCCAAGGCCTAGTCCCTGCACCCAGCCTAACACTTCACAGTGCTGCTAGCTGTTTCATGTTGGATTTATATGCTAGACTACTCACTCCTGCAGGACAGGGACTGCTCATTTTATTCCCCAGTGGTACACAGCATAAGGCAGGAGTTCCACAAACATCTGCTAAGTAAATAAAATAGCTCTTTGCATCTCAGTTCAAGTAAGCTGCCTCTAGTGATCCCCATAAATGCCAGGATCCAAAATACAGATTTAATATAATAGATGCTGGGAAGTCTGGTTTTGTATAAGTTCCGTGATGGAGAGTGAACTTGACTCTCACAGAATATTTTTATCACAAATGCATAGTAATAGCCAGGTTTTATGAATGACATGCTTCCCCTCACACAAATGTAAGGGCACACAGATGATATTGAGGCTGAATGAAGAAGGTTCCTTTCTGACACCAGTGGCTTCCTGAGGATGATGCTGTAATGACCTCTGTGGCTTAGTGTATAGTTTACACTGAGGCTCCCCCCCTAAAACAGAAGTATCAACAGGGCCGCGTTTCTGATTGCAGATAGATGCTGAGGAAAATCAAAGAGAAACTGAGTGCATTTCGAACCTGTGTCAAGTCTCCATTTCACCTAAAGCAATAGGGAGGTTAATAATTAATAAATGACTAAGTGCTTTGGGGCAGTGGTGTAAAAAGCATAGCCAAGCAAGTCTTAATATGCAAGTAAGGACAATTTGGTCTACACATTGAATGAGAGATGATTTTCTTTTATTCATTCATTTTCTTATTCTTTTGTCTGGCTTCCCCAGTAAAATAAAAGCTCCTTTGGGGCAGTTTTCAAAGGACCAGTTACTGGGGTCAGATGAAAGGATGGAATGGAGGTATTACAACATAATTTATTAAGACTTTTTGTGTAGTGTTTTCTAGAGCCTCTTTTCAAAGCCATTCATTTAATAGACATTTGCTCCTAAGGTGCCAAGTCCCCTGGGTCCCTGGGAAACCAAGAAGAATGAATAAAGACAGAGAATATACAGCTTCTGCGCTTGGCAGAGACCTTGTTTTGTTTTTATTAAAACCCCCACAACAGGAAACACAGGAGGACTTAGCAAACACTTGATGTCCACAGTTTGTCGTGCTTCCATTACTGCTGCCTGTCTCACCACAACAAATCCTACCTCACGGTACACTCTAAAGTACTTTTTTAAAAAAATCTTACCAATTTAGCTGGGTTGGGACAGTCCCAGGGAAAGAAAGAGGCTAGGTGCTATTGGCATTTCTGTTCTGTACCCTCGTCTCCTTCCATTAAAACGGAAGTGCGTATCTGAAATAGGACCATTATCTCTGCTGGATGCACTTCACAGCCTTCCCCCAACTCAGAAATCCCTCAGCTTGTTTAAATAACACACAGCCTAAACATTACAGCTGGCTTCTGTTCAAGAGGTACCAGTAAGGAGATCACTTAGGCCTCAATATTCCTTTCAGTAGTAGCATCATACTTTTTTGCACTTTATTATATCCCACCAGGTTTTATTTATTTAAATCCCGAATCTTCTGCTGACCTGGCAAGGCAGAAACAGAAATGTTTTGCAAAACTGAAATGAACCTTTAAGTGGACATTTGTTCTATAAATCTTTAAAATGCTAGGTTATCCCTTGGAAACCACTTTTACAAGGCCCTTCCATCTTTCCTGAAAAGAGAGAACACATAAAATACCCACTTTCTGTCCCAGAAGCACCAAAGGGACATCAACAGGCACACTGCATTTTCATGCAGAACAAACACAAAGTTCAAATCAAACAGTAGGTACCTACTGCAGCAGTTTTGCTGAGAGGATGATGGCAGTAGAATGTTTTAGTGAGAAGTGGGGGCTGTGTTTCACTTCTCTAAACAGTTTCTGGCAAAGCCACACTACCTGACATTCACGGCCCCCTTCTCAACCTCCCCACGTGATTCTCTCCCCTCCGGCCATGAGAGTCCCTGTCCCTCGTTCAGAGGGTCTCAATGCTCAGAATGCTCTCCAGAGCCCATGGTCTAAATGCTTTGAAAGCTAACGACTAACGACATGCCGGGTGGGGAGTCTGAAAACCCTGTCCCAATCTAAACTCAGCCAATCTGAAACGACAGCAAAGAAGCCATGGGCTCATAGCTTTTAGGATCTTCAGCTCATCAGTGGACCAGTGTATTTTGAAGCAGAGTTTCACCCTTTGCCTCCATCCTCCTGTGTAGTCAGTAGTTCCTACTCATTCTCTCTGTACTCTCTTCCTCATGCTTGTCTCCTTCTCTCATCTTGTGTCTCTGCAGGGCCCTCCCCACTGGTTTCCAGCCCCCACCCCTTCCTGTCCTATGTTCTACCTCGGAGTCAATCATTTTCTTTTCCTGTCCCCTTCAACATTCTATTACCTGATGGTTCTCCAGAATGAAATCTCTATGTGACAAGCATAACTGATGTTTAAATCATACAGGAGGCAGGAAGTCCCCACATGACCCTTAGAAGAGCTTTAAAATCCATAGTGGGAAAGAGGAGTGACTCCCAACAGCACCAGATGTTTTCCCAGCGGTGTTTCTAAGGGTAGCAAGTCCTGATGACGACACTGAAGAACTCTCACGTTCCCCTTTATGGGGACCTGGCCATGGTTCAGCCTTGACCATTCACGAGCTTAACATTTTAGAACCTAGACTGACTCAATTCAACAACATTTGGGCACCTACTACGTGTGCGAGACTGTGCTCAGCAACGGCACTGCTGGGAAACCAGAGTCAGCACCCTCCTCCAGCTGCCGAGACACTGGTGACCTTGAGCGCTGGGCTATGGCTTGGCCCCTTCATGAGGCCTGTGCCAGGCAGAGACAACACGTAGGAAGCCCTCAGTGCACCACACTTGCTCCCACTAACCATCTGCAATAGGACAAACTGTTGGCACTGGAACCCATGCCTGAGTTTGAGTTCTGGGTTCTCTCCCTGTTTTACTTTCCTCAGATGTCAATCCAGCAATAACGGATTCTTCTGATGGTTACATGGGATAATACGTGAAGTGGCTGACATGGTAGCTAACGTGTAGTAAGTGCTCACAGTTTCAGTTATTTCCTACACAACATTCCCATAATATTGTCAGAAAAAGGAAATGTTTCTCCACTATTTGAACAAACATCTCTTTCTCATGGCAAATGATGAATTCATTAAAATTCATAATCTACATCAAAAGGTTACAACCGTGTCCTGCAGTGGCAAGGACATGAAAAGGGAATACACAAATGCTCTTGCACACACACACACACACACACACACACACACAGTCCATTTGTACCAACAAAAACAAAAACAAAAAATCCCCAAAACCTTTAGAAAGGTTTAAAAAAAAGAACATAAACAAGAATGAAAGCCGTGCCCAGCAGCAACCATTTCTAGTGTGACCTGATGAGCGTTCAGCTTCAAACCGGTCAGATCAAGCGCTCGCCAGCAGCATTACCTGGGGATTTGTCGCTCATACATCAAACCCCTTCCGCTGGCCTCCTCTCACACAGAACACGATTCCAGATTCAGAAACATCACTGTTTTCTCGCCTGGAGTCATAGGTTGAGGGTGAAGGATAGGGTGTGAGACACAGAGGGGGCGAGAAACAGGGATGCCAACCAGTGTGCTTCCTTGTGTCCACAGAAGGCCTGCACCCGAAAGTCCCACACGGCTTTTCCAGACCCAGTTCCAGTTCTGCACACTAGGTCTGGGAAGGAACTCCTTTTGACTTCGTCAAAGGGGTCTCCTCAGGATCAAAACACCCTTATCAAGAATGGAGACCGGGCCCCTTCAGCAGTGGCTGGAAGGAGACGTGTCCACAGGGCGTCCACACTGCCAGGGTAGGAGCAGAGGGCGGCTGTGGAGTCTGGCTGAGATCCCCCACTTATCTGTCCAATTCATTCTCCTGCTGTAATAAGCCTCACGTGAAAAATGGGCATCAAGTGATAGACTTTATGCTACAGCTAATTCTGTAGGACCTATCAATTGACATCTAACTTCTGTTTAATCACTGAAGCAGCTCCTAGGACATGACAATGTATTAACAGTGAGTTTATTCAGCATGTGATGAGTGCTAACCCTGTGCAAAGCAGTGACCATCTTTCCTGTTGCACCTGAGCCATGACTGGCTATGGAACCTTCCGTCACAAGGTAACTGGGAGCAGGAAAGTACAGTGGAGAACAACCTGAGCAGGCAAGGGCGTGAGCAGGTGGACAGCCGCGGGGCAACGCTTACGGCGGAGCAGAGGGAAGGACCACTGGTAAGCTGAACGAGAAGCGCAACTGCAGGTGAAGGAAGCCCTACCTGTGACGGTGGCCTTAGGAATGAAATGAAGATTCAGAACCAAGAATCCCGGGGGTTAGAAAGGACACGTGCTGTTGGCGGACTGGATACGAGGGTGAGAGACAGAGGAGGTGAGACGGACACTGCGCTTCACACCCGAAAGGCTGCCAAGCTGAGTTGGCGCAGGAGGCACTTACTTTGGGAGAAAGGAATGACATTTCTCTTTGAGAACGGCATCCAGCAGGGGCCTAACAGTGTGGTTCTGGGCTCCCCAGGCAGGCCAGGAACAGAAAGGATAAAGATGGGAAGTGAGGGAACAGACAGTGGGAGAGGAGAGAGCAAAGTGGGAGGCGATGTGTGGGAACGACGCCCAGCACCCACGCCTGTCTGCTTGTTTTGTCCTCATGAGCCACTGAGGTAAGAATGAGAGAACGTACACAGGACAATCGAGTAATGGCCGCAAGTTCCCACAGCTGAATAAGCTGGAGCCGGGATATGAATTCGTCTCACTCTCGTGTCCATGCTATTAAGTAACATTCTCTGTGAACACTGGGATTCTTAGGTATTTGAGGAGGATGGCCTGATAAAGACAGTGAAAGGAAGGAGAAGGAGGACTGGAGAGCCGAGGACATGGGCTGAGGGAGCTCCGAGGAGGAGCAGGGCACCGGCCAGGAGAGAGCAGCCACTGTCTGTGGGACTCTGTCATTGGCAAGTCATTGCTGGGTGTTAAGAAATGACTTTGTTAGCACAACAGGGTGGAATTCCTCAGTTGGGGGTGAAGCAGAAAGGATGACAGCAAGTATAACATTGCTTGATTTGAAGGGAAGGAGAGATTCAAATGGAGGTAGTTTTTGTTATAAGTTTGGAGACACCATGCTCAAGTTCATACGCCGAGAAGGAAGGAAATGGTGAAGGAGATGGTGGGTATAAGACAAAAGAAAAGAAATAATTTATGTGGCAAAGCTGTGGGAGACACAGTAAGTAAGGGTGGGCTGAAGAACATGGTTTTGGTCTTGGGAATGAAGTTTGCTCTGACGGCGCAGGGAGTGATGGAAACATGAATATGATTCTGACAAAAAAAAAAAGGTTACATGGAGGAGATGGAAGTCAAGGGTGACCTTATTGGACATCCTTGGTGTTCCGAGTTGGCCAGTCTATCGATGACGAGGTGTGACAGAAGTCTGACTAGAGGGCTTAAGATGAGAGGAAAATTCTGGAGCAACCACTGTGAAGACGGTGGAAATGAGCGAACCCTCAGCTCCAGGGCCTACCCAGAGTTAGAAATGTGTGCAGATGCAACTAGAGTAGAAACATGGTTTTCTCCAGCATTTTAACCTATGCCCTTGTCAATCTCAGCTGACAGAAAAGTATGTGTGAGAACGTCCACTTGAACACACATGCCATGGATGGGGACAGCCGTCTGAATTCAGCCGGGCTGAATTTTAACTCCACCAGCTTTGTGTCCAGGTGTATATTATCACTCTCCAGAAAAGAGCATGTAGGAGAAAGACCAAATGCCAGTGTGTGAAATGGGGCCTGCCTAGTGCTTCTCACTTGTAGATTTTATTAGTATGTATCAGTTATCAAAGGTAAATTGTATGCATGTCTACTCAAAGGTAGAAATGACAAGATGGCAGAAATGGAAGGAAGGAATTGGTCCTCAGGTCCTTTGGAGCTTAGGGGCTACCGTATTTTGCCGTGTATAATGCACACTTTTTTGCCCAAATTTATGAAGGAAAAATAAGGATGCACATTACACAGGGGTAATACTAATTCTGTATCTATATAAATGTTTTTAATTATTTCATTTATGCTATGAGTTAAAAGTGTAACTCTAGAAATCTACAACGATATCCGTATGCAAAGTAATACCCTGGAATACGATAATCGGTTTTGTTGAACTTGTGACGAACTTGCAACAACGAAGATTTCTTGGCCTTCCATGATGTGTAAATATCATAAATGTGTTACCAGTACACAGAATTTCTGGTACCTTGTATCTGTTCTTGTGTTTTGTAATTATTTGTTACATAAAATTTCTTGTACCATAATATGTTAAAAAATAAATGCTAAAATTCCTTTATAATACAAAAAACAAGTACCTAAATGTACACAAATAAAACTTTTAATTAAAAAATGAAAATGAAAAGATGTTTTCCCTGAACGTTTGGGCTAAAAACATGGGTGCGCGTTATACATGGGAACACGTTTACATGGCAAAATATGGTAAATCCTAATGAGAGTCCTATGCTTACCATTTTAACGAGAGAAAGGACAAGGAAATGTCCTGCTTAAAAAGAAAGCAGGTTCTATGGGTAATAACCTAGGCCATCATTATCTTTCTGAACCATCACTCCTAAGATGTAAGAGGGGCAGGCTTCACTCAAATGCACTAATGAATCAAGTGAGCCTGCTCTGTGAGAGCATGAGCCCCACCCCACCCAAGTGGCTGAGCCCCGTACTCACAGTCCCCGCCATTCCCATGTCTCCTTGGAAAGACAAGCAGGGCCACCGAATTCCGTGCCATGCCCTGATTCACGAGGCTGGTAGAAATTCTTTGCAATTTAAGGCCACTGCTGTGACATTACCTTCAACGCTCCTTTCCCACAAATCCATGACATCCAACAGTCAGGGACCCCATGGCTGACAGATGCTGCAAGTACTAATCAGCAAGGAGAGCACCCACCACAGCTGAACCACTGTGAGTTCACCCATTTGCTTATTATCAGGAATTTCCTGAGTATTTGGAAAGTAACAGTACCGAGTTTCGCATCCTCGCCAGGTGAAACCATCACTCAGCAATTTAATACCAACAGCTGAAGAATCAATGCCACTTACCATATTCATGGGAGCATGTTTACTGTCAAAACTATGGGGTTTTGGTTCAGAGTCCCAAAGGGAACCTTTTTGTTTGTTTTAGAACCAGCAACCTGAAGAAACGCCTGAGTGCATGAAGCCTCCTCATCACCAATCTTTCACCTAACAATAATGGTCATGTTTAATGAAATGTCCTGGTAGTGGCAGAGCACTTATAACACAGGATTGCAGCTAGTCCTTAGTGCGCAACTAGTGACCTGTGGGGAGCAGGGGGCGAGTGCTATCATCTGGAAATCCACGTCCCCTGCCACAGGGTCACGGAGCCTAACCTTGAGTGTCCTCAGAACCAGGGGTGGTGCCCTTACATGTTATGGTGGTCTGGCTGTTGAATTTCATATGACTGACTCTAAGCAAGTTTTCCATGCTGATCCAGTATGTGTTACCCTGTAACTACTCCCAAATAGCCTTATTTTTTCCTTTGGAAAACAAGGTAGAATCTAATCTTCTTACACAGGAGAGCTCTTCAGACCTTGTTTTAGTTCCAATCCACCATCCATCGTGATAGCAATCTGATAGCCTTTGGCAGTTTTTTGATACATGAGAATAGGTTGTCAAAATCTAGTTTTTTTCTAGTCCCACTGTCCAAGCCATTCGTCACATGTGGCTATTCTAGTAAATTGAATTAAAATTAAATAAAATTTAAAATTCAGATCATAGTCACAGCAGCCCCTTTCAGCCACGTGTGACTTGTGGCTACTACCATCGTGAGCAGGGCCGTGTGTGCTCATCTTACCGAAGTTTCTGTGGGACGGCGCTGCTGGGCCCTTAACATGCTTCTGTCTGCACTTTTGGCCTATATACCGGTCTCACTGTAGGGCCATCCTTTCCTGTCACTTACTTGCAGTAACACCTTCAGTGAGAATATTTTACCTGATTTTTTCTTTTTTTAATTGTCAGGGGTACTAGTGGAGAAAAGAAAAAGAACTCTTTTTTCTTCCCACTGTGTGTCAGCTTAGAAATACTTATTGGATTGTGGGTTGGCTGACAAGCTTTAATATTCTCATCTTTTCAAATCTAAACTCGGCTTGAGGCCAAACCACTACCTATATTTAATACACGAAAATTCTATTATTACAATGGAAGGGAGTGTTCTTTTACTTAAGCTGACAAAACAGAGAAGATGGACTTCACGTCTTTAGTTTTTATTTCTGGGGAGCCTGGGCACAGGGAAGGAAGGAAAAATAACACTCCTTACTGACACTTGGAAATGCTGAGTCTCTCACTGACCCTGATTAAGCTTTATTTCGGCATCTTGCCTAACTGCTTTTAAAACTTATACAACTTGAAAACTGTAGACACAAGCACTGATGACACAGTTGCAAAACTTACAAAATATTAAGACACAAAAGGGCCCTTGAGAGGATCTAATCCAAAGTCCCCATTTGAGAAGTACACAGAGGCTCAGAAGATTCAGTCATTTTGTCTAGAACCTGGCCTCTCGTTTCCGGGTTCAGCATCCTCCTGTACACTGGAACAGTGTCTACCTCAGCATCTATTTGACTTTAACACATCATTTGTTTCTACCCCGTCCTGCTCTGCAACCAGACTTCCTTTGATGACACCCAATCTTCCTAATTGAGGGAAGGTGAAATGGGTACTTCTAGTTAGGTATCCCCAAAGTACGATCACCGTAAATGACACATAGACAAAGGGCAAGAGCTGATGAAATATATTAACTTTCTTATTCTGAACCTCTTAAGAGTTTCCCAATAGGCCCTAGGAACAGAATTCAGGGCCCATTTTCAAAGCATTTGTATCATACTGGGATCAGCCATACCTGAAGTACCAAAAAAGTAGAAGCTTTAAAAAAACTCTTTGTCAATAAGGAAGAAGTAGGAAATCTCTGGGAAACAGAATGTGAAAGGGCACACAGAATGGAGAATTAAGTTAATAATGATGACAAAGCTATGTCAATGACGACAGCGGACAAGAGCTCAGGCACTTGCTACGACCCAAGCAGTGGTCTCCACGTCTGCGTCGTATTATCTTCTCAGATCCTCACACTTACCACACCGGTACCTTTGCTCCTCGCAGGACAGACATGAGGACAAGGGGACCAACAGGCTCTGTGTCCCATCCTCACCCACTAAACCATCAAACTAAGTTGCAGCAAAGCTGCTGGGTTGAAGCCTAATTTATAGAAACAGCATATGCAGCTCGCAATGTGCCTTTGCAGAGGCAGCCACTGATCCTCAGTCTTAAACAAAAATCAAGAGCCACACTAAGAAAGGTTTGTCATTTCATTTTAAAATGCATGTTGTTTTACTTGCATAATATTTTAAAACTTGTATTACAATACAATCATCTTGGCATGACAAATATTTTAAAGGAAAAACAAAATTCTCTTTTGTCGGTTGTGTCAGGAGCCAATACATCAAAAAGGAGCTGTGTTTGGTGTCAGATTTCCCTCTGAGGTCCATGCAATTAGTCTCTGAACAAACTGAGGATTAGGGGACAAGATGGAGGAGAGCAAAAGTCTGCTGTTTCGCCCACCCCACGCCACAGTCTTCTGACTAAACTGGGCCTGTTTATTGAGTGTGTGTACAAGTCATTCCGTCCATCCTTCAATTTCTTCCCAGACCCCACTGACGTCAGCTTCCACCCCTGTGACACGACCTCTGGGCCATAAGTAAAGGCTTTGCAGCAAAGGCCGAGGTCTGGTCCTATAAAGAAAGGTGTAGTTTGTTTTCATCCTCTTTCCCCACATTTCAATAAGCTATTTTACCAGTTAGTAAACCACAAGGGCAGATAACATTAACCTTCCCCTTACCCAACAACAGAAAGAGAGCCATTATTCTGGTCAAAATTAAGTAACAGTTTTGACTCATGGAGTTCTTAGAATCCTTCAATAAAAATATGTGAACTTAATTGGCCTTAGCGCTTTAATTCCTCTATCACTTAATTTCTCCCCCCTAGATCTGTGGGCAAAAAGTAAGAGAGACCACATGCTGCAAAAATGAGCCATGTTTCTTGATAAGGCAGAAAAAGAGTTAACGAAAAGTGAGCCTGAGGGGGATTAGCAGACGGTAATTTGACCAGCACTTTGCACCGACCTGTCCACTCCCCATCCACTCCTGGGCAAATCCCAGGCCTGCATCCCCTCCCTAGGGACTGCCCAGGCTCACCTCCTAGAGATAAAGTTTTCTGTACAAACACCCCTAGAAAAAGGAGATAAGACCCCGACCAGAATTATCTAGTTTTTGGCACCTGCACAGACTGCTGGAGCCTACGCTTAGTCTGAACTCTGGCCTCATTATAATACAATTAGAATAAAATGAACATTATGGCTTGGTCCCCTGTGGATTTTTCTGTACACATTCTGGGTAAGAGCATGCACAGAAAGAAACTAGTTATATATAACCAGCATATGTCAATCACATGACCTCAGTCTATTCGTCAAATGGCCTAAGTTTGGACGTCACATCTCCTGCTTTAAGAGAATTACCTACACTTTCCTATATAAGAAAAGCAAACCTGAAGCAGGGTAGCCGTCTTCTCTAGACATTGCTATGGGCATCCTCGCTGGCTCACTTTCAATAAACCTCTTCTTGCTTTCCTATTTTTTCTGAGTCTCATGAACGCTTTCACATTCTGCAAACAACCAGGGGTATCCAAAGACAAAGCATTTCTTAATCACAAGAGCTGATATGCTGTTTATGAAATAGGACTGAGTTGAAAGGAAAATGGTTTCTTTTCCTGTTGATGCACCTACTTTAATAAATTACACTATAATTATAATCCTTTGTGCTGCCTTTTTTTAAAGATTACCTAAAAACAGTAGTAACATTTTAGACCTAATTCATGGGTTCCAACCAATGATTTTCTTCTGTGTTCACCAGACTGTCTGCAATCCATTTAAGTGACTTGACCTTTCAGTGGGTAAGTGGAGTGGTGAACAGTGTCAGACACCTGGTGCACGTTGGTACAACGAGGACGATGCTGGAGACATAAGGTAGAGCACATGCAAATAAAAAGGCAGGGTTCTGTCTGAGTAACTTTTATAGGATGTGGGCCAAAATGTAAGGGATAGAGTCTTGTCTTTAATGCCTATTCTTCTCATTGTCATATTCTTTCCTGACTTTACTACACTAGAGAATCTTGTATTCTTAGGCTCTCTCTGATCTCCATACCATCAAACTTGGTTTTAGAAATTGTCATCTATATAGGTATTTAGATGCTGGTGTAAAAATCTGAGAAAGGGCTGTACTGAGCCTGTGTATGTAGCTGAGTATAGTACAAAGCTGTAAAACAAGAACTAGATCATTTTTGTAACTACAGATTGGAACTTACCCCACTAGTTCTTAACTGACAGTTCTGAGTCCATCTGTACCCACAAGGGCTCCAGAAGTTGCCAAGAAGTCCCAGGAATTACAATGCAATTAAGACTACAATATAGCCATGTGCTTCAGTGTCTATGAAAGTCAGTAGCAGTTAATACACGGCCCACGTGGTGTCAGCTCACCTTTCTGAACACACACCTTTTGAAAAGGAGTGCTCCGTGCCTTCTCCTACAGATCCAAGAGGCAGTGTCCCTATCTGATAAGCAAAGACTTGGCATTACAGTGCCTTTCACCCTGCATTTTAGCCAACTAAAATACCAATGTGTGCTTCAGCTATTAAATTTTTTTTTTTTTTTAAATATGGAGAGATATTTCAGGGCATGTCTGAGAAGGGCTAAAGATATACTTGTGCTTTGGTACACCAGTATTTATGGAGTACTTAATATATGCTAAGCACTATTCTAAACAGTCTGCATATTTTAACAAATTCAAGGAAAAATTCTCCTCTTTACTACATTGCCATAGTGACGATATTTGGTAAAATTTATTTATAATCACAGCTCAGTACTTAAAGGCAATCTCTGTGTTAACTGTAAATAGAAATTTAGTCACACTTTTAACAGCTAGCTTTATTATTGAAATATAAGTCTTTCCCAGGTTGTGTCCATCTGAGGAATGGATAACAGGAATAGAAACAATCCATTAAAATGTAGAATACTTTAAGTATTGTACACAAAGTATTCTGAATTTTGCTACTGACACCCTTGAGGCGGGGCACATCCTCCTTAGTATATTCCTAGTACACCCTAGAAAGGTTGATGACAGAGAACTAAGATGGCCCAACTGGCATATGTCCTAGGAAAAACTTCTTTAAACTCTTGGGGCTCATGAGGTTCACATAACAATTCCATCATCTTTTTCTTCTTCCTTCAGAATGGAGAAATCCTGATTGTTATTTGATATTTGACAGCCAGGATTCTAGTCTGGCGCAATCCTTATTTGAAAGTCCTGAGGTCAACCAAAGCTTAGTAAGAGCAGCATGACAGAAACTTGATCTGAGCCTAGTTTCAATCACTGTCAATAAATATTCATTGTTCTATACACAAATAAATAAATAAATGGTAAGTCCTTTTAAAAGGAAGTAATTTTTTAAATAGCTACTATATACTAGGGGCAAAAAAAAAAAAAAAGAACACAGATCTTGGAACATAGTTCCTCATGGTTTAAAAGTGGGATTATGAAAGTAAAAATCATACCATCTGCTGGGTCAATTATGACTCCCTCCTTGAGAGAGAAGACTTTCAGCCCATGGCTTATGGATACCAAAACACAAATCATGTTGCTAAACCAGGGGCTTTAGATATGAAATTTCGTTTAAAACCCTCAAAACCTCTATGCGAAGCCATATATATAGCAGCACACAAGAGAAGAGCTACTTATTCAACAAGTGACTTTGTTTACTTATCTGGGGACATTCTGTAACTAACTACTCAGTGACTCTCTGGGATGAGGTTAGACTCAAAGGTAAACACCTTTTTTTTTTTTTTTTTTAAGTTGGTGACTCTCTAAAAATATTTCAAGGCCAAGGTTATATCGTATATTTTATGGTGTTGCAACCACTTGCACAGATCCAACATCGCTTTTGGAAATCCTGATTACTGCAAGGCAGTGACTGCAGAAGAAGGACTGCCATCAAGGAGACGTAAGCTGTTCTGCTAGGTCATTCTTATTTTGTGGTCTTGGCTACGTCATGCAGCCTCTCTGTGCCTCAGTTTTCCCACCCATGAAACAGAGACAATAATGCCCTCTACCTTGCAAGGTCATAGTAAGGTTTAAAGCTATTGTATATGTCCAGTGCAGAGCATGTGTCTGGCACATAGGAAAGACCATAGTGGGCAGACAAGCTATGATTTTTAACAACCACCTGCAGGCATTGCTGTAGGCCCTCCTCTAGGACAGTAACACATTGCAGGCGTTTCCTTTTTATAACAAAGTTTGAGATGTACTAACCCCACCCCTAAAGTCAGGAGCTAATGAGCTTTCCTATCACCTACAAAGCATGAGCTCATCTGTGCTAATGGTTACAGAATTCATTAAATACTGATGTTTAATTTTGTGACACTCAATAGGAACCATTTTACTCATAAAATACATATTATATACATATTTTAAAAATAAATAAAAGGTGGAGTGACGTCAGAAGCATGGTGGCGTGAGAGGTCCCCCTGGGCCCTCTCCTTGAAGTTACGAGTTGAACAGCTATAATTCAACAAAGGATTCCCTGCTCAACATACATATATGTCTGAGAGATCCATGCATCAAACATCCCAAGACGGGCGAGTGTAGGCAACATCTATTTATGATTAAAACACTCAATAATATAAGTATAGAAAGAAAGTACCTCAACATAATAAAGGCCATATATGAGAAACCCTCAGCTAATAACATACTCAGTCATAAAAAACTGAAATTTTTTCCTCTAAGATCAGGAACAAGACAGGGCTGCCCCCTCTCACCACTGTTGTTCAACATAGTGTTGGAAGTCCCAGCCACAGCAATCGGGCAAGAGAAAGAAATAAAAGGCATCCACATTGAGAATGAAGAAGTCAAATTGTCACTTTTTGCAAATGACATGATTCTTTATATAGAAAACCCGAAAGACTCCACCAAAAAACTACTAGAAACAATAAACAAATCCAGTAAAGTTTCAGGGTACAAAAATCAATGTAAAAAAACCCCATTGCATTCCTATATACTAACAATGAAATTTCAGAAAAAGAAAAAAAAAATCATTTTGCAATTGCAACACAAAGAATACTGGGGAATAAACAAAGGATGGAAGGACCTAAGACAGTATTAAAAGAAACTGAAGAAGACACAAAGAAATGGAAAGACAGTCTGGTTTGTGCTCATGAATTGGAAGAATAAACTTAGTTAAACTAGTCAGATTACTAAAAGCAGTACACAGATTTAATGCAATCCCCATCAAAATCCCAATGGAATTTTTAAAGAAATAGAACCAAAAAGTCATGAGATTTGTATGGAATCACAGAAGACTTTAAATAGTCAAAGCAATTCGGAGAAAAAAGAACAAAGCTAGAGGTATCACACTCTGTGACTTCAAATTATACTACAGCGTGACAATAATCAAAATAGCATGGTATTGGCAGAAAAACAGACACACAGATCAATGGAACAGAACTGAGAACCCAGAAATAAACCCATACAAATATGGGCAGATAATTTTCCACAAAGAAGCTAAAAAACATACAAAGAAGAAAAGAAAGCCTCTACAATAAATGGTGATGGGAAAATTGGAAAGCCATGTGCAAATGAATGAAACTAGACTGCTATTTGTCACTATACACAAAAATTAACTCAAAATGGATCAAAGACTTAAATATAAGACCCGAAACAATAAAATACATAGACTAAAACATATGTACTAAAATTATAGACCTTGGTCTTAGAGAGGATTTTAAGAATTTGACCTTCAAGGCAAGGGAAGTAAAAGCAAAACATAAATGAATGCAATTATACCAAACTAAAAAGCTTCTGCACAGCAAAAGAAACCATCCACAAAACAAAAAGGCAAGCAACTGAATGGGAGAAGATATTTGCAAACAAAACCTCCAATAAGGGGTTAATATCCAAAATATATAAAGAACTCATACAACTCAGCAACAAAAAAAACAAACAACCCAATTAAAAACTTGTCAGAGGAACTGAACAGACACTTCTCCCAAGAAGACATACAAATGGCCAACAGATACATGAAAAAATGCTCAACTTCACTAGCTATTAGGGAAATGCAAATCAAAACCACAATGAGATACCACCTCACACCGGTGAGAATGTCTGTGTTTAACAAGACAAGTAATAACAAGTGTTGGAGAAGCTGTGGAGAAACAGGAACCCTCATACACTATAGGTGGAAATAGAAATTGGTGCAGCTGCTATGGAAGACAGTATGGAGGTTCCTCAAAAAATCAAGAAGAGAGGTACCATACAACCCAGCAATCCCTCTTCTGGGTAGCTACCCCCAAATTTGAAAACATTTACAGTGGTACCTCGGTTTTCGAACATAAGCCACTTTCTGTATAGGCTGCAGGAAACCGTCTGTTTTATGTCCCCCCACCCCTTTTTTATTTGGCCTAGGTTGCCTGGTATAATTCACCTTCTTCTCTTTCCTGAATCCTTCGTTAACTTGGAGTTTCTGTGGCTTACTGTTTTTACACTGCATATGTGAATTTTGTATTAGAAATGTCCTCAAATCTGAGAATTTATATTCAATGGACTTATAAATATTTTCTAAGGCGTTTATGTCCATATAAATGAATAGCAGCTTGAAAAGGTAGCAAATTAAAAACTTGCTCTGTGCTGAAGAATGTTGTTTAAAGTCCATGTTTCCTACAGATGGTCATCTCCAAGGTCACTAGCATAGGGCTGTCTTGTTTGATTTTCAAACTCTACTGCCTAACTAAATCCCTGCATTATTCAGTTTTAACAAACATTTTCATTAATTAATTAATGTTTATGTGTTACTAGTCATAAATTTAAGAAATGAAAGTATGTTTTCTTACTCAATGAAATGCCAAGTAGAATTTTTTACTGAACTTGAGCCTTTCTATTAAAAGAGAAGTTGGAGAGAACCCAAATGCAGTATTTTTATGAACTCAAAGATGTGAGCCTACATTGTGATAAATCATACATAAGGAATGATTTTTATATGGTGAAAGGTCTTTAAAAAAAGGGACACTACGGAGATCTGACTTTTTAGTCATAATATAACATAAACTGGGACACTTGTTCTAAAGTGAAATGTGACCGTCTACAGCACATTCTGGAAAGGGTTTCATTTCCTTTCACCTAATAATTTCACAAGGAGATATGCATGTATTCCAAAGAAATAATCTGAGTTACAATACTGCCCGTAATAATGATGAATTGGGAAAAATCCAAGTATCCAAAAATAGGTTAGACACATAATGGCATTATCAACATAATAGGATACTGTGCAATCATGAAAAACCAGGCTATGGAAAGATATTTAATGACCCTAAAGAAAGCTTATGTGAGACACAGGAAGTAGGAAGACTGAAATGCTTATATCAAAAAATTTAGAGTGATCACCTCTCAATTTCATTACATTTTCTTTGAAATGTTCTGAATGCAACTATGGTGCTGTTATACTCAGCAATCCAAAAACTTCCATTAAAAGAGAGCCCTCGGGTGTTACCTTTTTAAAAGGGAACCAGCCCTGCTCTCACAACAGAAGCTTTCCTCCAGTTTCTCTGTGGGATGTTTGCAGGGGTGTTCAAAACACACTCAACCCAGAACACCATCACCTTTAGACTGCCCCAACTTCAGACACCATGCCACACCCCAAATAAAAGTTCCTGGGCAATCCCTACAGACTGCAACACTGGGGTAACCTCTGATGAAGAAATCAACAAGTCTGATCCTGGGAAACTCTGCCCCATGGGGGCTCAGGGCACTGTGAATCACATTAAGAGACATACCCACTGAGTAAAATGTTGAGCTATAGTTCAAAACTGGCTTAAATCTGAAGCAGCAATCTAGTAAACACTATCATCCATGGCTTCCTGCCTCAGTTTCCTCACTTGTAAATTGGGGTCTTTAGACTACAGGCACTTTAAGCTTCCATCCTGCTCTGAAGTTCCAGGGGTTGATGATAACAGTCGAAGGAATGCGATCAGCTGGGTAACGTGATTGGGAATAGGACCCCCTGCCTCTGCTCACAGTATGACGTGCAGAGATTCCTGGCTGTAGGCAGCAAGTGGCAAGGGTCTGCAGCTTAGCGATGGGCATGGAACTGCAGGGAGGAATCACAATGCCCTGCTCTGAGCTCTCAGGAGGGCGCCATGCTGGGGCAGGAGAGCCGCTGACTGAGACATTTCCTCCAGAGCAGTTAGACATGGAAAACAGGCCCAAAGCACGTGGTTAGAGCAGCAGGAATCCAGCTGATGCTTCCCCTTCCTGTGTCACTCCACAGTCACCAGCGAAAAAGGAAATGGCAGCAGATGTGTCGAAAAGGAGAGATAAGGAGGAAAAAATAGATGTTTCTGTACTTCTTGCTCTGGGAGGGGCGAAGAAAGTGGAGCAGGATGCACGACCCCAGTACAGCCGTCTCTCAAGGAGGGGACACATGCAGTGCAGATGAGTGGAGAGGAAATGGGGCCATGAGGTGACTTTTGTAAATCTCCGAATGAGACAGCATTCTCTGGGGTGTCTTCCATCTAAAACTACTGTAACCCACAAGGGACTAGGATGGATGGATTCTCTGGCTTTCCTCTGAGTTACTGTGCTAGCAAAGCAAACGAGGGGAGTGTGGCCCAAAGAAAACCACTGAAGCCAGAGGAGTGACTGTGACACTGTGGGAGATGCAGCAGGGTGGAGTGTGCCTGTGTGCGTGCCTGTGTGTATGCATGTGGGTGTATGTGCATGTGTGTGCCTGTGTGCATGCCTGTGTGTGTATGAGTGCATGTGTGTGCGTGCCTGTGTGTGCATGTGGGTGTGTGTGCCTGTGTGCGTGCCTGTGTGTGTACATGTGTGTGCCTGTGTGCGTGCCTGTGTGAGCATGTGAGTGTGTGTGCCTGTGTGCGTGCCTGTGTGTGCATGTGGGTGTGTGTGCCTGTGTGCGTGCCTGTGTGTGCATGTGTGTGCCTGTGTGCGCATGTGAGTGTGTGCATATGTGCATGAGTGCATGTGTGTGTGTGCGTGTCTGCGTGCCTGTGTGTGAGTATGTGAGTGTGTGCATGTGTGTGCATGTGGGTGTGTGTATGTGACTGTATGTGTGCACGAGTGCATGTGTGTGCATGCCTGTGGGTGCACATGTGAGTGTGTGCCTTGTGTGTGCCTGTGTGTGCACATGTGAGTGTGTGTGCATGTGTGTGCCTGTGTGCGTATGTGGGTGTGTGCATGTGTGTGCCCATGTGCGTGCCTGTGTATGCGCATGTGGGTGTGTGTGCATGTGTGTGCCTGTGTGCGTGCCTGTGTGAGCATGTGAGTGTGTGTGTGCCTGTATGTGTGCCTGTGTGTGTGCATGTGTGTGCCTGTGTGCACGTGAGTGTGTGTATGTATGTGCATGTCTGTGCCTGTGTGCGTGCCTGTGTGTGCATGTGAGTGTGTGTGCCTGTGTGTGCGCATGAGTGTGTGTGCATGTGTGCATGAGTGCGTGCGTGTGTGTGCGTGTCTGCGTGCCTGTGAGTATGTGTGTGTGTGCATATGTGTGTATGTGGGTGTGTGTATGTGTGTGACTGTATGTGTACACGAGTGCATGTGTGTGCGCGCCTGTGTGCGCATGTGTGTGTGCATGTGTGTATGTGTGTGTGCATGTCTGCGTGCCTGTGTATGTGTGTGTGCATGTGTATGTGGGTGTATGTGTGTGACTGTATTTGTGCACGAGTGCATGTGTGTGCATGCCTGTGTGTGTGCATGTGAGTGTGTGCATGAGTGCATGTGTTTGCGTGCGTGTGTGCGCATGTGAGTGCCTATGTGTGCCTGTGTGAGCATGAGTGTGTGTGCCTGTGCGCATCTGTGTGTGCATGTGTGCATGTGAGTGCATGTGTCTGTGCATGTGTGCATGTGGGTGGGTGTGCATGTGAGTGCATGTGTCTGTGCATGTGAGTGCATGTGTGTGCATGTGTGCCTGTGTACGTGCCTGTGTGTGCATGTGTGACTGTGCATGAGTGCATGTGTGTGTGTGCTTGTGTGTGAGCATGTGGGTATGTGTGCATGTGGGTGTATGTGTGTGACTGTATGTGTGCCTGAGTGCATGTGTGTGCGTGCCTGTGTGTGAGCATGTGGGTGTATGTGTGCATGAGTGCATGTGTGTGCGTGCCTGTGTGTGAGCATGTGTGTGTGAGTGCATGTGTGTGCATGTGGGTGTAGGTGTGCATGTGTGTGCCTGTGTGTGCGTGCCTGTGTGTGAGCATGTGAGTTTGTGTGTGCATGTGTGTGCATGTGAGCTCATGTGTGTGTGCGTGAGTGCACATGTGTGCATGAGTGCATTGTGTGCGAGTGCATGTGTCTGTGCATGTGTGCATGTGGGTAGGTGTGCATGTGAGTGCATGTGAGTGCATGTGTCTGTGCATGCATGTGCATATGTGTGCATCTGTGTGCATCTGAGTGTGTGCCTGTGTGTGCATGTATGCTCGTGTGTGTGTGTGTGAGTGCACATGTGTGCTTGTGAGTGCAAGTGCATGTCTGTGCTTGTGTTGTGTGCATGTGGGTGTCAGTGCATGTCCGTGCATGTGTGTGTGTGCATGAGTGCATGTGTGTGTGCATGTGTGTGACTGCCTGTGTGCATGTGAGTGCATGTGTATACATGTGAATGCATGTGTATCCAAGTGCAATCCCAGTAGCCTGGTCAGCCTCAGCTCCCGTCTCCTACCCAGTGGTACTCACTTGGGGCTCACCTGTCTGCCTGCTGGGAATGGATTCTGTTCTTCAACGGGCAGTTCATGTGAGCCCATTACAGATCCCTGGGGCCTCTGGTAAGGGAAGGAGGGCAGAGGACTGCAAAAGGCACCAACTGAAACATGAGAAACCTCATGAGGACAGGAAAGACACGGGGCCTGGCAAAATGGAGTAGCTATTTGCCACCCTCTAACTCCAGTGGAGGGGGGGTGGCACTTGCTGGCTTTCATGCTGCCTGCTCCTGCACAGCCCTGCACTCTCTAGTGTGAGTGCATGCGTAAGGGTCCTTTCCTACCTGGAGTGTTACACGTTTCCTTGGACCCAAGTGAGACTGAAAGGAAACATTTTGTCTCCAGATTCTGTCCTTAAATGAGAGTAGTCTCACTGATAAATCCCTCTGCACAGTCACCAGGGGGTTCAGAGAAAACTGTCTTTCAGGCGTGGGCTAAATGCTGGTGTTTAAAGAGGAAGGATGTATTAGATGGGATGGAATGCTGGCCAAAGAAAACATCCTCAGAAAAGAGACAGCACGCAGGTATCAGACACACCCACCCTTCATTCACGCACCCATTCACGCTCTCCTGGCACCTTCAGAGAAGAACTTAGAGGAGCAGCGAGTGACATCAGGCAACCAGACAGAAAAGGAATGAGCCCAGACAGACCGCCCAATGCCACCTAATACCTCATTGCTAAGACTTTGTTGTTCTTAACCCAAACCCCTAGTTTAGCCATCTTTAAAGTAACAAACACACTAACATAACCTGGTGGTTTTACTGTTGGAAACACTAGATCGTGGTGAATGGGTGGCCAGGGGGAAACAAGCAAGAGGACAGGAATTCAAGAGTAGTTTTAGGGAACAGAAGGGTCCAGGAAAGGATGCATTAAATTAACTTAAGAAGATAGGCAGTAGTAGGTACATCCATTTGACAATCATGGTGTTTTTCCATGACTAGAACAAGTGACAGCATTCAATCCAATTTAGTATAACTGCGACTTATTGTGGGTTCTATACACGTAATCAATGCCTTCAGTTTTCCGGGCATTGTGCAAACACTGGAGCTCTATAAATAAATATTAGAAGTGTCTGTCAGTCTCTCCTGTTGGGATTTGGTATGGCAGGTTTTAAAAGAACATAGGTTTGTATTTAAATATCATCATCCATTAAGAATATTTTTGAAATTTTAAGCTGTAATATTACCTACATTGACTGATTTAAAAGTTATGAATTATAAGATTATAGCAGGCTGGTGAGGGAGGTAAGATGGAGCAGGCAGTGGGAGAGAATAACACAAAATCTTTTGTTTAGAATCTTCCAAATGCGTCATGTTCTCAAAGGCCCAGCCTTAGGGGTTCAAGAAAGACTGCTATTTAAGAGATTCTTTTTCTATTTTAAGACAAAAAACCTCCTGAACTATGAAAACTCAATAAGAAAGATCAACACATACTGAAATACACTGTATCTCCAAGAAGTGTAAAAATTAAACAAAAGAGGTACTAAGTCTGAAATTCTGTGCCCACTTATACAATGAAAAAAAATTTTTATGTACTAATGACCAATAGTCTTTAAAATACACAATTGCCTCATTTAAGCAAACATTCACTGGGAAATTATTATGAACAAAGACGTAACACATTTCCTGACGCCTCTCTTCACGCTCCAATATATATGGTATGAATATAAACATACACACAAATAAAATGTAATTTAGGCCAATTTATGGGAAACCTCAGTTTGAATTAGGGCCTAAATGCTCATATAAGAAATTAAAAAAATAAATACGAGATTATCCTAACGTCCAAAACGCAATTCTAACAACTAAAAGATTTTAGAGGGCATGTTTAATGAAGAAGAAGACCTACCATCAGAATCTTAAGAACTTAAAAAGTTGGTGCTTTTAGAGCCAGTTAAACATAAGATGATTAAACGTCCCCTTACAACCTTTGCAACATCCTTTCAATCTCACCTATTTGTTTAGCAAATTGATGAGGTTTTACAGTATTGCTGAGGACATTATGGGTGTGCTCTCCCAAATTCCACCCTTTACACGTCTAAGTTGAGAAAAGGTGTACAGTCACAAACAGGTGAGAAATAGTTCCTGGAATGCTGAGCTCAATTGCGTCCCAAAACATCCTTCTTCCTGTGACATTGGAGACACCGCTGGCTCGATGGCTTCTAATTAGTAACTGACTGGTATCCAGAAAATGCTCAAAAAGATATGTTCTCCTACTAACGTACTGGTGAATGAATTAATACTATTCAGGGCTGTTTTGTGCTGAGAAAGCACTGGAGACATCACTGAGGAGCATTCACATTTTCCCATTCATGTTTGCATCAACACTCAAACGTCTGCAGGCAGGCACACCAAGGTCACATACGTGTGTCCTGCTGGATGAGAGTTTGCCGCTACACAGGCACACCTCGTTCTATTGCACTTGGCTTTATTGTACTTCACAGATGTTGTGTTTTTTACAAACTGAAGGCAAGACCCTACACTGACAAAAAGACTCCGACTTGCTTTACTGTGGTCTTTGCTTTACTGCAGCAGTCTGGAGCCGAACCCACAATGCGTCTGAGGTGTGCCTGTACTTTATTCACGGCAAAGGAGGAGATACACTAAATATAATGTCCTAGGCCGCACTGTGATCACCAGCTGCCTCTTCTGTCTGACCCGCCACTAATGACAGCTAAACACACAAAAACTTACATACGTTCACACACACAGGCACAATACAGCACGCTAATACGTGTGTGTGTGAAACAATATGCCACGTAAGGTGCTTATTTGTCTTTATACGCAAGGCAATCCTAAGATGCCGGTGATTTCTGTTATCACTGACAAATCTTATGTCAGACTATGTGTTATGGTCTCTAACTTAGGGGGAAAACCCCAACAATATGGCACCTAGAACTAAGCCTTATAAAGACTGGCTGATCACGAAAATCAAACAGGGAGATTAAAAAACAAAAACTCCTTAAGCCAAACTTTGGAGATACTGATTAGTAGGTCTGAGTTAAACCTCGGCCTACACATGTTTTTACAAGTCACTAGCTGATGGTCTCCCAGATCTGGAAACCCAGCGTCAGAACAAGAAAGGCACTGAGGCGGGTAAAGGAAGCACAGGCTCTGAATGGCTCCGCATTTTCTTGGTGAGGGTTTGGAGCACATTAGCAGAGTGCAGAGTGCACACTCAATGGGGTCTGACACACACCCAGAAGTGAAAATGCAAAGGCCGCACATTCACTTCCAAGTACCTATTTGGACGCAGCACTGTCCGTACCAGGAGCCTGTGAGAGAGCAGGGACCTCACGAGTGGGGGTGAGGGGGAACCGAGAGGCAATGAGGACTGCAGCTGCAGCAAATGAGTGTCCAGCCACAGTCACTCCAGAACGCTGTGGGGACAAGCTCTGACCTCAAGGCCCGAGTCCTCATGTGTCACACAAAAATGAGCAGGGTTTCCTTGAGGCACGCAGGAGGATGTAGGTAAGACCATCTGAACGTGCCGGAAGTGTCTGCAGGCAGAGAAACATGGTGTGTTATAAAAGGATGAACAGAGTGGAGCCCCCAAAAAGAGAAAAATGCCATTCCATCTGTGCAGCTCTCGGCCTAAAACATGGCAATCTTTATTTGGAAAAAAGTTAATGAAGATTATGGAACACGAAATGACTTTTCATCAACTTATTTCTCTAAAAGAAGCATGAATTTGCATTTTCATTGAACTGATCAAATGTTATCTAAGAACAGCTTAATTGCCTTAATGGTTTAATTCTATTTGCTGCCAATCTGATTAGCAAAGTGTGTGTCTGTGTGTGCACCCTTGTGGGCTGGCACTGAACGGGAGGGTGAATCCTATTACTGAAAGAACAGCCACGAGGAGCTGGCTGGCTTTTGGTTAATTGAGAAACCATGAGTGGTGTGAGGAGGTCACCATATCATTTAATTTTCTTCTTTCCCATCTTCCCAGTTACTTGTTCATCTCAGAAACTTGCCTTAGATTTGAGACCACAAAGAGCATGTGTTAATTTGGGTTAAGCAGAAGGTGAGCCCAGGTATTACTGCCAGTGTGGTGATTTAATAGGAATCTGGATATAATTTAATAAATCCTTTGAGTCTCAGTCAGACATGGTTAATATGGGTTGGGGGAACATCTGATAAAAGTTAATACACACGTTAACCTCCCGGGACCTTGCAACAATGAGCTAACAGAGTAAAAACAATCCCTCTGCACCTGCGTGGGAGTGTCTGTGGGGAAGAGCTTGGGAACAGCTGCTTTGGGGCAGGCTGACCCTAGACTGCACTTCTGGAACCAGCCCTGACCTTGGGCGAAGTCCTGTTCCGTCTGTGTGTCTCGGTGTCCTCAGACTTCAGACTGGAATGACTGGTTTAAAGTTTGCGTTTTAAGGAGGTCTTGGGTTTCACAAGTTATCTCAGGACCTGCACAGTTCAAGGGAAGCCAAGGAGATTCGCTACCCCCAATTCTAAGCTTCCCCCCCCACCCCTGATTTAACTGTGTTTTGATCAGTTTGCAGTGTAGATGTGCTAGACAAGATTTGGTCTGAAAAAAATATTTTGTCAGTTAAAACTATTTGATAAGAACTGGAATAGAGCTCTAACATTCTATGAGGTCTAATTAAGCCTTGCCCGTAACCACCCTCTTTCTTCTGCTAGGAAAACTCATCTTCCTCTTCACAACCTTTTGAGCTGTAACTTCTTCAGAGTTAGTTCAAATGCCATCTTTTCTCTGAAACCTCTCTCAACAGGAAGCTTAGCCACGCAGGGGACTCCTTCCCAGAAAGCAGTCCTATGGCTACATTTAGCCAAAGTGTCGTCTATCCTAAGCTTAAGATGCTACAGACTCTGGCAGTTTGTCAGGATTCCATGCTTTGGCTTCTGGGTGACAAAAGGGAGGGTTAAAAGCACAGCCGGGGCAACGTGTCCATAGCCTTACTACGCTCATTTCCTCGGATGCAGCAATGGCACTCACAGGACAGAAAGGAATAAATAAGGAAATAAATAAGGCGACAATGCAGATATCTATGTACAATGATTTACTACAAGGATATTCATCTCCATGTGGTTGATAAGGTGACATGGGTGAAAAATTCAAAAAACCCTAAATGTAGAAGAAAATGTTAAATACATGCACAAGAATAATTCAACTTTATGCTTTGAAGTAACATGTAGTCATTAATTATCACGGTTTGGAGAAATGTCTCCTGATATGGGAAAGATGCGGATTATCTGATGCTAAGCAAAGAAGGCAGGGACCAAACTATACATAGAATGTGCTGATAATGCTGTTGTTCATTATATCCACTCAAAGGAAATACATGAAGAGAGTAGAGTGACTGTGACGGTAATTTTCTTTATTGTACGTTGTGTGATTTTCAAGAATTTAAAAATACTTCTTTTTCCTATGACAAACATAAGCGATTCTGAATATTGGGCAAAGCAACAAACATGTTATCTGTGGAAGTAAACTCAAAAGCAACTTTGTTTCCATTGGCTTCCTCCAATTCTCCAACCAGGTGATACTGCCCAGACACAAAGGATCAGATCGGGGAGTGTCAATCGACTACATTAAGACCCTTGAAGTCGGGAGTCCAAAGGCCTAGAGGGAGCCGAGCTTCAGCAGCGGGGAGAGGCTCCTCCAGAACTGGCCACAGACGAGCTCAGGGCTCCGGGCACAGCTTCACCTCTCAGGGTACAGTTTTGTTCATTTGCAAAGGACAAGTATGTGTCCTATTCTTTTTTTCTATCTCTAGTGTTTAGAACATTGGAAGTCACCAATAATGTATGTTACTATCGTGTGGACTGATAGATATAAGGACGAGTAGATGAATGGAGTGTAGGAACTACAATGAAAGAGTATGAAAGATGAACTAAAATTCTAGGCTTCTTCATTCATCTCTTCAAATCTGTATTTTGAACAATCAGGCCACAGAATGAAACTGGAAATATGAGTAGGGAAGCCTGGTTTGTTTTCTTGTTGATCCTTCCAAACCTAACGTCATGCACCTTCATGAATCCATCAATGCCTGAGACTCGTCCCTTCAGGAAAACTCAGACTTCACAAAGAAGATGACCCGGGGTCAGTGTCTGTGAGTGAGGACTGAAAGCCAGACCCTGAAGTGGGCCCAGCCGCGCTGGAGACAAATGTGTGGATGATTAAAGCCAGGAGACCAAGACTTAAAGGAATGAAATATGCTGCATGAACAGTATTCACATTGCAAATTGGAACTCTCAAGTCCAAAACACAATCAAAAAGTGAAATCTATACAGGGCATCTGGCCTGAGATGGAACTGAGGTTTTTTCGTTTGTTTGTTTTGTTTTTTTAAAAAGTAAAGGGTAGGAATCATTATTCTAGAACAACACAGAAACGACAGCATCACCCAAATGACCCCAAAGGTGTGGACTCCACTTGGTCTGAGGTGGAACGGACGGTTACAGCCGATCTGGTCCCCAGGCTGACTGAGCAGAATAAGACACTCGCTCCTGGAGACCACTAGATACGTGGGTATCAGCTCTCTAGAAGCACAAAAGTCAGTGATTAAAGCCCCTTTTAACGGACCGCCCACTTGTAATTGTGGCATAAAAAATAAGGCTGCCTGCTATTCACATAAACTCCAATTCTGTTTTAGGAGCAGGGAGCAGAAAATAGAGAACACACTCTGCCTTAACCTTTCTATCAGAGCTTTTCTAGGTTACGTCACCAGCCATGACTGCTCCCCTTTACACAGTAAAATCTTTCCTAGGTGAGCAGCCTAGTAAGTGTAGAGGGGTAAAGTATTCTTGCATATGTCTTCAAGATCTATAATGGAAGATAAATCCTGTTAGCCTGGGCATGGCAAGGTCATTATTTCAACGGCTACATTTCTGTGGAACAAACAAAACCATTCCAGGCGTAGGCATTTCCTATTTAGTGGAAAAAGGAAGAAACACCACGCTCGCCATGCCCAGAACACTGGCTGTCACAGGCCAGTGGCAGCCGGAATGGAAGAGAGGCCTCGTCTATTATCACCACTGGATATCAAAGTCCTCTGGGCCACGTGCGCTCCTACCCGCTCCTACCCGCGAGTCCAAACCGCCCTGTAGGCGGACGGTGCTGAGCAAGAAGCAAAGGAAACTATCACGGCAGAGGCATCAGGGCATTTTGGATGCAAAGCAGAAGCTTATCTTTTTTACTGTTGCAGCTCCAGAGAAAATCAATTTTGACACAGAACTGCCACTTTACAAGCAAATAACTATACTTTCCAATAACCTAATCTGTGCAAAGCCTACTGAAAATTCCCTAAAGAACCAGTAGTTAAAACCTCCATTAAATCAAAGGGTTTAATACGGGAAGGGAAGAGAGGATGCAGTTTGACTTGGGAATGTAATGGACTCAGTGGGGAAATAAATATGTTGTTTTATGTGTACAGTTACAGAATATGAGAACGAAGCGTTCATTTCAGAGGGAATTCTCTTGCTGTGCAACTTATTCCTAAACAGATGTGATTTTTGCTTATTCAAAAACATTTAGGTAACAATTACAGCATAATAAATTATAATTGCCATCATCTTCCAGCTACGTAATGCCTTCTATGCAAACACAAAGAAAAGGCAATTACACAAAACTGGAAAACCCATTTTCAGGTAGGTTCCATAGCCTGGATTCAAATAATTGATATTAATCTCACATAAACACTGTGTTGTACCTCACATCTATAGCCTACTATGATGCGTGGAAACTACTGAGCAAATAACTAAGGACTGCTTGTCCTGCGCTGCAAAGGTCCCCGGCAGGGTCCTTTCAGGAGTGCCAAAAATGCCCCCTGCCCTTAGATACCTTCTTTTCCTAACACTGTACCACAAACTGCTTCAGTCCACTGGACCCTCAGATGCACATACTCCAAACTACGGTAAAATGTTACACAGGCAGCGGTGTTTTTAAACCTTAGTATAATTAAATTTCCAGGTTTTCAACAGGACAGCGTTCTGAGGGCAGGGAGAAACACAGCAATAAGCAGATGCTCTGATGGCAAGAAGGCAGTGGAAGGAATGGTAACCCTGAGATAGGGACATCAGTGGTACATTTTCAAAGGCTGACAGGGATTTTACCAAGTACGAATGGGGAGAAAAGATATCCACGGCAAAGGCAATGTCCATACCCCTTTTATACTAAATTGTAATTGCACATGGCTCGATTTCAGGCATAAGGATGGAACTGAAATGTTCTCATTCTGACAAATAAAGGACCATCCTATATCTGTCATATTTACCATGAAATATCTCTGATGGGTAGAATAATATGAATAAAAGGGTGGACGGCTTCCCTTCAGATGATTAAGCTTTCCCCAACTAACAAACCAAACAAATTGATAAAAACGGGAGTTAGGAGACCCAAGTGTTTTTACTCTTAGCTACTCCGCATGCAGCACCCTAACTTCGGAAGTGACTTGACCTCTCTCAAACTCCAGACATGCAGTGTTCCCCGCAGCATTCCTCGCGGAGCATCCTTCATGCCCCTTTGTTACGCAGGCCCCGGGAAGCTCAGTGAGGAGCGTCCGCTTCGCAGTGCTGGGGGCGTGGACGTGAACAGGGACCGCTGCGGCCAGGGCTGTCGCAGGCTGCTGCTGAGGCCAGCAGCCAGGCAAGAACGTGAAGGAGACCGTCCACCTGCGCGGAGGGCTCTCAGGCAGGCACTGAGGAGCTGCTGGGACGGCTGGAAGGACAGACGGTGCTGGCGAAGCAGACAGGGTCGAGAGAGACTAACATGTCCAACGACATCCGCGAAATGAAGACAGTGTGTGTCTGTGACAGTGCTTTGTTACCCAGAGTGCTTTACCTCGGTGACTATTCGTACTGTTAAGAGAAAGCTGCAGGAGGGGTTCGCGGGCGCCTGTGGCTCGCTCACCCAGGCGAGCACCGTTGTGATTTTACGCTGCCTCGGTCACTCATTAAGTGGCCATCTGCTCTTTTTCTTGTTTCATTACTTTTTTTACATTTTAAAATTGCATCTCTAACTAGAAGGTGACCATTTCACAACTGTGACTAAAGAAAAATGGGAGTGACTGGAAGGAGATACCTAAGTATTTCTTCAATGTCCCATTCGCTTCCGCTCTCACATAGTCCAAGCTCCATCTCCAAGAATGCATTTTACCCTTCACTGGGAAGCTCACGTCAGAACCCTGTCCCTCTTTGTGCGACGTGTGACATGAAAGATAACAACCTTGCCAGTTGTGTCGGTGGCACATCTAGGCCACTGGGGCTGATGGTACACTTCCTGAAACATTTTCATCATTCTGACTTCCGAAACATACACATGCTTTTCCATAACCATAAGAAGCTCTAAGATCTAAAGCCCCACTGGTGAGTGCCGCTGAGTGGCTAGGAGCCCCCCTCACATAGCATTTTGGGTGGGAATGTGTGCCAGGAGACGACCTGAAGTCTCTGCAGGTGAGAGAACCGTTGTGTGTCTCAGGACATGAAACAGAGATCAAGAACAGAAGTACCTGACCAGAGACGCCACGGCAGCAAGGACAGCCCGATGACTGCACTCCCCAAATCTAGCACCATGCCTTCCCCCAACCGAGCCCTAGGACTGACAGAAGGAGCTATGGTAGTTGTCCTTCCTGAAAACAAGAAGCATCACATTCGTTCATTGTCTTGGCTGTCAGGAACCTCAGAGACAATTTTAGAAACAATGTCAGCAACCAAATAAACATGCATAGTTTGCAAAGTTGTTTTCTAAGTCCTCCAATCTAGTACTCACTTTTATTCCTATTTTATTAAATTTCTCCAGTTGCTTCAAATGCCTTCACAAAAGCTATGAGGCAAAAGTAGCTATAATAGTAAATAAAAATACATTTGCATCTTTATACAATTCTCCAGTTTGTTCACGTAACCTTTCTCCATTCAGTTCAAACACAGGAATTACAATAGGTCATGCCCAGTACATTTTTGTTCTTTATGGCAAATAAGAGTGCTGATTGACAAAGGTGATGAAATGTTCAACCGTTGTAAAACTAATTTCCAACTGTAAAAGGAAACGATTTTTATAATATTCCATTGGACAAATGTGTATTTAGGCATACAAATATATCAGCGACAGACATAAGATATATATGCGATTTCACAGAGCAAGTATCATACCATGTGAAACAGGTCAATGGAAACAGCAAAACGAGAACCCTATCTTCAGCATAATGCTTTGAAAACCTAGAGGTGACATGGCTATTTCACATTTATTTTAACTGCCTATTATGTTGGGTTAAGGAAATTTTTATAGCAATACACTGAAAATATACATACTATGTAATGACTCTGCTTCTTGGCAGGCAGCATTCTTTTAAAAATCTAATTTGTTAGAAGAAACGTGACAGTCAGAGCTTAATGCCAAACAATCCCAGAAGGGGAGGTTAACAATCGTCAAAGGAGCTGATACCTGAATTGGGATGTGAGGAGTAGAGGAAAGAGGAACAAAGGAAGGTTAAACCAGTAAATCATATGGCAAGTGAAAAGCAGGAAGTATTTAATTTCTCATCGGAGCTGGGCTAATGGTAGTCAGTGGAATCTGTACCGTACAAAGTATTGGAAGGCAAATAAAGTGACCAAACTAAACTGAGCACAGAAAGGAGAAGAAATGGAACCCTCTGAGCAAAGAGAAAACAGGAGAGAAACTCTTCTGATTAAGGACAGAAGGCGAGTTTTGCTGACATCCCTCTTTGGATCATTTCCTGCTTTAAGACATGTGTCTTCTCTAAGGCATGTCTTCCCTGATTTCTGAAATGGAAGCATGAAAATCCCAAATGTTGAGCGCCCCTGATATAACGCTATTTGTGCAAAATGTTTTTATTTAACATCAGTAATTTGTTTTATGGACTTAGAAAATTGTTTTCTACTTTATACAAAACCTAACTTATGATAAAAAACATAAGCTTATGATCATTTTTAACAGAGAATTTTGAAATCAGTGCCTGTTCACCTCTCAGACATGCTGTGAGAAACCTCTTGTGATCAGCCTGTTTATTCTACACCATAACTACGCATATATAAGGTTTGTCATAAATTGCTGGTTTCCATAGCTCCCTGGATTTTGGCTTAGTTTAGCTTCTTTGTTATATGGAGCAAGACTTGCAATAATGTTATTTTCCTCATCGGTGACAGAAATTTAGTGTGATATCACATATAAAAATGTGGCCCCTTTTATTAAATACGGCTGTTTTCCTACTTTCAGACTCAGCATTTATTAGAGAATGCAGGGTGTTTACTTGTTTGCTTTCCCTATAACAGAAATGTTTACATACTTACATCTAATTGACACTAGTCTCACCTCTAACACCCATAGGTTAAAAATTATAGCTCCAACTTCATTCAAAAGACAGAAACTGGGAATAAATTCTAATAGCAACCTAGAAAGGAAGTCCGCAATCAACTAGTTTTCAACACTCCAACTAGCTCTGGACTTTGGCCGAGACACTTGACCTTTCTGAACTACCATTTTCTGAATCAAAAAGAATAGCAGTCTTGACAAACTACAAGTTCTATAAACTAAGACTTCTCTCCATGCCCAATGTTCACTTCTGTCTCTTGGAGGACATACCACCAAGAATATTGGCAAGAGGGCTCACAGGATGAGATTCTAATGTTTGTGTTTCAGGCAGAAGCAGCAGCCCCTCCATGCCGCCTACAAGGCTGGTTGTCAGAAAGCATCTATGGAGAGAGCGAATGAATGGATGAATGAATGAAGGAAGTGGGGGCACTTTCCTGGTCCCTCAGTTGTAGCACTGGATTCTTACATAATCACACCCTCCCAAGATTCAGATGCTCCTGTGATCACATGTGCAGTCACTCATTTTACTTTCACTTTGATTTATGGCAATTGCATGTGTTAACCTGTTCAAGTGAGGAATTTAAGCACTTCTCACATAAATATTTTCGGGTTGTGGAGAAATGGTTCAAATATATGCATCTCCTTTTGAATCTCTATATCACAAAGTAAGCCCCCGAGTCCGGTTCCCTGTCAGGTGGCACAGTCTGTCTTACACATTAACACTTGGGGAATGAGCAGACACACCCGGCGTCCTGGTGCCCTGCCTTTTTACCCTTGAAGTGACAGCCTTCTCTACTGGGTCCTGGGTAGATTAAAAGGTACGCCCTGTGGGTTGCATTATCTCTAAATCACCCGTGATGGATTGCGTTTAGTTTAAATGAGTGAGTCCCACTGGCACAATCGCCCTATTAATTTACTCACCATTGATTTACACCACTTCTGCGGGAGCTCTTTCACCGGCCCCTATTTTACATGTATCCCCAGCAGCTCAGTTTCCGTGTTTTACTCCCCTTCAGGCCTCCCTCTCTCATTGCTCTTCATTTGTCTTCATTTATCCATATTTTATCTCCACCCTCCCCCGATCTTCCCTCTGCTGCCTTCTTTCAGTTTCTTCTCACTTCTCGTCCATTTTCCTTCTCCTTTGGCCTTCCTCCCCTCTTACCTAAGAGGACCTAATAAATCTCCGATTAGAGGTTAGCAATCCAGAGGAAAGAAGTCTGAAGACTTAAGAAATAAATGCAGGCCAAAGCACTTGATAAAAGTCAGGAATTTGGAAAAAAATGCTCAGACCGCATGAATGGAGCCTGAAATCTAATCTGAGGATTTCAAGTATTATCGTAAATTGTTCACAAAAAGGACACCTTTACTAAGGATCTTACAATAAAGATCGCAAGAATTGTGTCCTTCTGCCACCTTGAAGAAGCTTTTACTTTAGTTTTTTCCCTCTAACACACCTTTAGATGCTCATTTTACTCTTCAGCTAACAAGCAGAAATGCCCCTCCTTCAGTGAACCAAATCAATACGTTTGGGAACATCTAAGATCAAAACACCCGCCTGTGGGAATAACTGAGGGCTGAAATACGCCCGTGTACACCACTGTGATTTCTGTAAGTAGGGTGTTAAACTCCTCATTACATAAAAACTTTTGGACAGAACAAAAAACTCTTTTTCTTTGATGACATATTAAAGTTATTACTTGTGGGTTCCCTATCCTTCTCTAACTCAAAGATTCCTTTGATTCATTTGTCCAAACAAAAACTAGCAGTTTTTTTTATGCAAAAAAACATACAATAAATGCACAGTTGGAAATAACATGAAACACACGTTAGTGTTCTTCTCCCTACCTCCTGTGGGTGGGAATGTTATTTTAATTTTACTTTAGGACTTTTAATTCTAATATCGGGGTAGACAAGAGAAACATTGTGGTCACCAAACACTAAGTTTGTGGGAAGAGAGATCCTTATTTCACTGCGTTAGTCACAATAATTTGCTTATCAACTCAGTAATATCTGACTTACCTGGCTTTTCCTCAACTGGCACTTTACTGGGAAACACTGTATCTCTGACATTCCTAAAGCATGTAAAGGAACAGAAGTACACTGCAAATCAATGATGACGTCTCCTGACCGTGAGGCCCTGTGACCGAGGACCACGGGCATCCATCTCTGTGACAGACGGGTGGGCAGGCAGGACCAAGAAACATCACGGGGCTGCTCCCTAGTCCCTGCCTCTCCCTAGTTCTCACCCTCTCCAGGAAAATCACCACAGTTTAGGAGGTTCAAAGAGATCTAGCAGATCTCCTAAGGAGCAAAACCAGAAAGGCAACAACATGCAGAGCTGGGACAAAGAAAAAGAAATCAAGGCAGACAGCATTACTAGTAAGTCATGGGAAGTTTCCCCCTGGTAAAAGGAAGAGCGTGATCAGCTTATATTTTGATCACAGAAATTAATGTAAAGATCCTGATTCTTACCAAGGAATGAAGTGACGCTGGGCATTTCTCCCACATGGCCTTAGACAGAGGCCCCACGACCGAAGCTCTCTGTTCAGCAAGTCAGCAGTTAGGCAGCTCCTGTGTCTAACCTGGAATCTCAACGTGTTGTAAGACACTGAGGCTGGACCTACAGCGCCCTCCACTAAAATTCTAAGGAAACATGAGATCCTGCCTCAGTGCTATGAAAGTGGAATCCTGTGGCAAAGGAAACGAACTAAGTACATAAGCTGTATGTGTGTGTGTGTGTGCACCTGGAGCTAGGAGACGACCAGGGTTTGAGCCTACTCGGAAGACAACCCAATTTGGCCTCAGGTTCACAGAATTATAGGACCGAAAAGGTTTCTGGAAATAATGTCTACTCTCCTAAGGAAGAGTACTTCTGGACCTGCTACTCTTCGTTTCTATTCAGTAACATATGTTAAGCATTTTAATACATTTTAAATACAAATATCCCTTTCTCTTTAAACACTGTATTTTTTTAATGAACCTGGGGCAAAGATTTTATTTAAATAGTTAATGAGTTAACAATTAATACATAATCATTTTTCAATTAAATTTATTGGGGTGACATTGGTTAGTAAAATTATGTGGGTTTCAAGTGTACAATTCTACATCATCTACATATCACATTGGTTGTTCACCACCCAGAGTCAGTTCTCCTTCCATCACCACATATTTCACCCCTTTTACCCTTTTCAACAATCCACCCCGCCCCCTGCCCTCTGGTAACCACTGAACTATTGTCTGTGTCTATGAGTTTTACTTTAAATACCATATTTTAAAAGACCCTAAAAACTTCACTATAATTCCCTTTTACCTTAGGTTGAAAATATTTTTCCTCCGAAATCACCTTTAAATTTAAGGTGATTTAAAATAAAATCTTGTTTTATTAAAGACTTTTGTTTGGAAAATAAAAGTCTTCACACTCTTTCCAACCTCATCATATTTTAAAGTTGAAGGAATACCTGTAAATATCATTCCAGTGCTTTGTTTAGTTTTGGTTTTTAAACTTTATGGGCAAGGCTAGCAGGCATGGTAGTATATAGTCAGAACCCTGGACTCAAAGGTCTGACAAGCTAGACCCACTTCAAATATACCCACTTGTCTGTTTGTTCTGTTTGTCTTCAGCAGGTGAGTTGCCTTTAATATCTTCCTATCGCTGTTGGGTGGGATGTCAGAATCCTACACCTGACCTACAAAACCCTGCACAAGGGTTGCATTGTAGCCACTTATGCTCTGCCATGATCTCTGGGAAGAACTGCTTCTACCTTCCATTATCCCAGGAGCCCTTCTCACCCTCTCTCTAATCCACCACTGAAACAGGTCACTTCCTTTCCAGAATCTTTGAACGTGCCATTTCTTCCACCCAAAGACTTCATCATCCTGACCTTGTCCTGGCTAACCCCCACTCATCCAACAGACAGCTCAAATCCCCGAGCGGGTCCACGCTTGTAACCCCTTCGAGCATCATTCATAGCAGTCACCACAATTTTCATTTTGTCATTCAATGTTGTGTCAAGGGATAAAAGCTCTATGAAGGTAGTAACCACACTGATTGTTCACCAACATATTCCTGCATCCTTCTCTGGTCCTAACACACAAAAGGGGCTCGTTTGACAAACGAATACATGTGCTAATGGAGGATATTATGGATAAAAAGAAGTATACAAATGTGAAGAGGTAACTATCAATACTAAAGATCAAATAAATGACAATGTGTGACCCAGATCAAGGCTGTTATGGAATTCCCAAGAAGATATGAGGCAGGTGAAGGTTTCAAGTGTAGATGAGGAAGGCAACACAGATAGGGGCCGAGACTGATGCTTATTTCTTAACTGTTTTGCATGATTTACCTCATTAAATAAATGGTCTCAACATGCTATTGCTCCTGATTTCCAAAGGTGAGTGCACTGCAGTAAATGGCAGTTAGGAGTCCATGTTATGTCTGGTTTGACTCTAAAAACAAAGAGACGTCCCCTGTCCCACCTACTATAAAATATACACGGCCCAACAGAGGAAGCAGCACGAGGCTGGGCCTCCGCGGACAGACAGGGCTTCTCAGAGCCAGTTTGTTTTGTAATTATTAAGTGGGAGATGTACTATGTAACTGTAGTCATTTTGGTTCCTGCAGATTACATGGTACGCAATCTGAACGGGAATTTACTAATTTATTCCAAATATAATTCCCATGTTGACTGAGATGTTAAGAGCTACTAACAGCAGAGAGGTTCACAGAGAAATCACCCTATTTCCCTACTTAAAGAAATCAGCATGGCTTACACTATGCAGTTTTATTGTTCACTACTGCCAAATCACAGTATATGGTTATTTGCACCCATAATGGCAAGAAATGAAGACAACATTTAAATTCAACCAAAACGAAACAGCATTAAAGAAAAATGTAACACACTCAGAGGAAAGGAGTCCTTGTGTCCTCTCCTTCAAATCCTTGCATGTCAGAAAGCAGACAGGAGTCTACAGCTTTTCTGTGTGGAACTCCTGTTTTCAAAACAAGCCTGGGCCTGGTGACTGTATCCTGGCTTTCAGATGCAATGAATTTTCCTTTTCAAGAATGAGCAAGCCACATCCAATCTCCACAGCACAGTTGTATTTATTTTCATTTTCATCTACTTTATAGAACCTGAGTGTTTACTCAAAAACTCAGGATTCTGTGAAAGTCCATTATGACCTCTGTTCTTCTGCTGACCATCCAAGCTTTCTATTATCAAGAGCCACTCTGAAAAGGCCAAAACATATGGAAAAAGATATAGAACCTCAACTGTGGTATTAAAAATGTTTTAAAAGGGGTGGGGGGTAGGGTGGTTAACCAATCAGGTTGGAGAAGATGAAGGAAAACTGTTGCCAATATTGGCAAGTAGGGGAGGGAATGGTCCCTTCCCAACACACATATAGATTAAAACATGCATAGGCTTTGATCCAGCAATTCACCTCCTAGGAATTGATCCTAAAATGATCTCTGAGTAAATGTGACAGGAAGAAAGTACAAGAATGTAAGCAGCCACATTATTAAAATGAAAATTGCAAACAATCTAAATATCCATAAATAGGGAAATGTTTAAAACTTATGTGTTATCATTATACATTGGTATACTATGCAGTCACCATAAGTCACTATTGAGAAATGTACTAATGTGCAAAAAATATCCGTGATTTCTTGAGCACTTAATATATGACATGCATTACTGTTATATGTATTGTTATTTGCTTTGTTTTGTAATGAGTATATAGTAAGTTTTATTGATTTTATTTTTTAATAAAAATTTATATATTTCAAGTGTACAACATGAGTTTGGACATACACTATATACAGAGGGAAATGTTTACTATTACAGTAAAGCTAACTAACATATCCTCTCACACAGTTACCATTGTGTGTGTGTGAGTGTGTGTGTGTGTGTGTGTGTGTGTGTGTGGTGAGAACACCTCAAACCTACTCTTTTAGCAAATTCCAGCATATGATATGTTGTTATTAACTACAGTCATCTGGTTCAGGGAGTAATTAACTCCTGAGAGACACCAGCCTAGAACTCTAAATATGCAATCGGATGAACTGCTGGATTTTGATATACTAGCAATGATCTGCTTTTCTCTTAGAAAATGAAGTTTGCTGACTCCTAACCACGAGCACTCATTTCTACCTTCCTCTCTTTGATTTTATTGCTCTTCCATTTTCTTTTTCTGAAAGTAAATACTCTTCCTTAATGTCAATCTGCCTCCTTGCATCTGACCCTTTCCTTTTGAAAGCTTTAGAAACTAGAGCTTCCAAATGATTCTTTGAAGTTGCAGACTCCAAATTCATTCCATGTTAAATTAATTGTATTAAACAAATTTCAAACAGAAAAATTAAAGGATAAGTAAAACCTAACTCAGTAAAAATTATTCAAAATACTAAAGAAAATAACCAAATGCAAGTATATCATATATGAGATCAGACAATTAAGTTCGCGAACTCATTCTAGAAAAAGTGCTACATACCTCATTGCTGAGTATCACTATGTTCACCTTCGAAGTACGCTCCTTTGGAAGCTACGCACTGACACCAGTGCCTAGTCCTCCCTTCAAAGCAATTTTGGAACTCTTTTTCTGGAATGGCCATCAGAGCTGTCATCATATTACCCTTGATGTCCTGAATGTCACCAAAATGTCTTCCTTTAAATATTTCCTTTATCTTCAGGTAAAGAAAGAAGTCATTGGGGGCCAGATCAGGTGAGTAGGGAGGGTGTTCCACTACAGTTATTTGTTTACTGGCTAAAAACTCCCTCATAGACAGTGCCGTGTGAGCTGGTGCATTGTCGTGATGCAAGAGACATGAATTGTTGGTGAAAAATTCAGGTCATTTTTGTCTAACTTTTTCATGCAGCCTTTTCAGCACTTCCAAATAGTAAACTTGGTTAACTGTTTGTCCAGTTGGTACAAATTCATAATGGATAATCCCTCTGATATCAAAAAAGGTTAGCCATATTGTTGCAACAAGCTCGCAAACTTAATTGTCAGACCTCATATACCACAAGAAAACTACATTTGACCTTTCATCAATTCCAAGATCCCCATCTTTACACATTTCAATATCTGAAATTGGAATGCATCTTAAAATCAATGGCATGTCAGTTTAATTATTAGTGCATATACCTGGTAGTGCATAAAATAATGCTCCATCTTGCAATTGGTGGTACCTTCAATTAGATGAAATATGGTTTTATCACAACAATTAATTCTTTTGATGGTGAAGGGAATGGCAGATTAATCAAATACTAAATGCTAACAATCCTTCCTTTCACATCAAAATAAAAAGAAAAGAAAACAATTATTATTTTCTCCAGGTAGAGCAATTTCTCCCATCCCACCCCTAGATAAGCCAGTTTGCACAGAAACACACACATTGCCAACAGAGCCACCTAAATATTTGGATTCAAAGCACAGCTATTATTCTGAATGGTGCCAACAGTAGCTTTTTCAGGATTCAAAATCCATCTTCTAACCTCGCTACAATTCCAAACCCATTTTCTAACCTTACTACAGTACATAAATGACATAAACTTCTCATCAATAGCATAAAAAATTCATATTCTGTCTATATAGCAGCTGCTATGTTAGGTTTATGTCAACGATTGGTCTGATTTTTTAATAACATAAATGTTTAAAGAGGTAGCAGTTCCTGTAAAATATCTATATTGAAAGTTGCTATATGTCAGAGTGGAGGCATTGCTTGAGGAGAAAGTGATTCTCCAGGTTTTATCCTTCTTCGTCCTCCTTTACTTCTTCCCCACCAAATCCCTCCCCATAATGTTCACTCCTTCCATCAGCTAAACACGGCAAGTGTGGCGGCCTGCTCTGTGGCCGCAGAATAACACTCACTGGTGCCCCTTCTTCACAGATTCAGAAACACACAAGCACAGTCCCAAGTCTACGAGGAAATTAGACACCTTTGTGAAACTTGGATTATTTCTAACATATTTTTCCTAAGGTCTAAAATTCCATGGTTCTACAATCTTCTTTTTCTTCTGGGGCCTCCTTTCTGAAACAAGGCAAGCTCCACAAGGGGCCATGAGCACCCTAAAATAAATCTGTCTTTTACACACACACACACACACACACACACACACACACACACACAGTCACGCATGAGCACTGTTCCACAAACTCAAAATTACCATTAAGAATAACTGAATTTTCTATCTATGTATCTGAAATGGCAACAATTTATACTGTACTCTTCAATGTCCCTACGCAGTTTGTTCTGGCTTTTGGTTGTTATTTGGGGAGGGCGGTGTTGGGTGTGAGAAAGCAATAAATAGGACAGACAGAAGTGCTGGCTTCCTAAATGAAACCCAAACCTTAAGTCACAGTCTTTACCCTTTAATCTTTCCTCTGTAGTTGTAGAATATACCAAGAGTCTTTAAACACCTAATGTATATTATTTCTTTATTAATATGGTATGTGATTCTGATAACATTACTCTGAATCTTCAAAGCACTAAACAAATGTTAATTTAAGCAAAATAACTACATTTGGTAACTGTAATAGTAAATGTACAGATTTTAATACCCAAAACAGATCAAAATATTTTTCTCTGTATGTTAACAAATATTTGAAGCCATATCTTCACAATTATCCTATTCTTCTATTTTTTAGGTTTTCCAACTGTTGGCCACTGTCTATACCATGGAACGTCTTTTCTATGCTCTTTTCCCTCTCTCCTTCTCCCTCCTTTTCCCCTTCCCCCCTTAACGCAGAGAAGAAATGTTCCCCAGCACTTCCTGTCTCTTTTAGTCTTTGTCAAGGACTCATCAGAGGAGGGGACCTTCATGAGCCAAATTACAGACAAGGAGAGACCCCGCAACTGCAGGAGTCCTTTCTCCAGGTGTGTCTCTCCCTGTGCTCAAGTCCAGCTGAGATGAGGCGGCTCTGTGCTCCTGGCCCACGTGGCTAACCAGTAAGTGGGCTGCAGGCCCAGGCACATCCATAAATAATTCCAATGTATAAATTATTGGCAGGAGGTTATGAGGCTCCACCGTAAGAGGATCTTGGCAACTCTCGCCAACCCTGCTTTTACATGAGTGGCCTGCATTTCAGGAATTACTATGTGTTAATCCACATATCACTAAAGCTGATAATCTGGCTCCAGGTTCTTAGTCTTATTCATTCATTCATTCTCTTTCTCTACATGCATGCTCACATACCACATACACACATGGACACAGACAGATATAAGGATAAGGATACAGATATAAATACAGAGACACAAAGACACTCTGACAGATCCCTGAAGAGAGGGAGAGGTAAACTCCTAATATATGTATTATAGTCTTTTCAAATTTTATCAGTCAGAGAACAATACCTGTGTATTATTGAAGGAACGTAAGAGCCGATGAGTAACAAGAAAAACGAACAGATTCTTTCAGTTGTATGCATTAAATCATACGTGGCTCTCAAAATGTCTCTTGGCTAATAATGTGTCAGTCTAATGTCGTCTATGATGCTGGTTGTGGGGCGGGGGAAGGGTGTGTTTTGTTTGGGCTTTTGACAGTCAATCAGCTGTCCACACCTCCAGTGTTTATAGTTTGATCTCTTTCTCCATTTCTAAATCCACAGATCCTTTAAAACGTTTTACCTTATTCCTAAAGGAGCAAACACTCCTCCTCAGGAAGAGAGTAAATAAGAGGGCAAACGAGGGAGGGGCAAGATGAGGAGAGCCCTAAAGCTCACGTAACTGCCACTTAGTGAGCATTTATTATGTGCAGACGGTCGTAAGCATTAACATAAATTACTTCATTTAATTTACTTCTCACCATAGTCCTGCGTAGTGGGAACTGTTCTCATTTCATAGGTAAAGGAACTGTGGGTCTGACGTTTGAATAACGTGCTCGGCTAGCACTCACACCCAGGTGTGCCTCCTTCTCAAGCTCTCGTTACACCGTGCTAGCAGACACACCTCAGCGGTCCTGCGGCTTTCATTCCAGACCACTGCAATAAAGTCAGACTCTTTTGGCTGGTGGAGGGTATTCCCTTGAATTTGTAAAAAACGCAGTATCTGTGAAGTGCAACAAAGTAAGTACAATAAAACGAGGTGTGCCTGTGCAGCTCTCACTTAAGATACACAAACATTTTACATAAAAATAATTCCACCACGGGAAGGGCAACAGATGGCTCCAGTCAAAGGTCGCCTCTGGCCTTCTCAATCCGTGAAAAATGTTAAAGCTGGAAATTCTGAGGTGGCATGTTCCTTCTGGACAGGACAGAGACTTGAATAAATCTCCATATTTCATTTTCTGAATCAAGGCAAACCAAAGTACCATCACCTGTCACATATAGCCATCCTCTCATCTCCATGCATACCTGGGAAGCCTCACCACACAGAATTACGAGAAACAAAGCCTCTTAAACACACTCTATGTCCTGTCACAGAAGGCTGATTCTGTTCTGGGCAACGCTCATTTGAGCCTGAGTAAATGGCTGTGATGAACTTCAGAGTTGAGCCTGCCCTTGAGCTGAACATCTATCTGCCCTTTAATTCTACTACCCACTCATTTCTCGTGGAGCTCACAATTCTTAGTCCCACCGGAGCAGCCTTGTTCAGGTTCTGCATCAATATGCTTGGTGCTGAATTCATTTCTGCAGGGAGTCCCGTACATCTGAACTTTCCAGAATCATTTGGCCCCCATTACTGGTAAGCACCGCTCTTAAATGGGTTGTACCTCCAGCTAATAGGCTCCATAATCATAGCTGAATCGAACAAAAGTGTTCAGGAGAGAGAGCCATCAGTCATTTTTATTCTCATCAAATAAGCTGCAAAAGGCAGAAACTCTGATTTCAGAATCTCAAAGTCTCAATTTGATCTTTGGGGCTTATAAGAGAGGTAGGGGGACAGGAGGAAGAGATGGACCCAAAGGTGTGCAAAAATCTCCAGACCTAAAATAGAGGGCTTTGTTGTAAATAACAACTCAAGAAGACAGAAATGAAGCAAATTCCAATGAAACAAATTTGAGTTTTAACAGATTTCACCTGAACTGCTGGAGGCTAGAGCACTTAAGAATCTTCCTTCCAAAGATGAACCTGATTACTTCTCAGTATGGGGTAGAAATACAGAAAAGGTGACTTGTTGACAGGCTCACATACTTCTTTTGTCTAACTGATAAGTAATCCACAATCTCCTAAAACAATAATGACAATAAGACAAAAGCACCTCTGGGATGATTTTCAGTACCTCTAAGGAGTTCCTGATGTCGTGTGGGAGACCCTGCAGGGGTGGAGTGTGGGGACAGAGCCCCAGAGAGCAGTTTCCAGACTCTCGGCCTCACGTGGAAAGGTGCTGGCTCAGGTAGTAGACTGCCATCAGCTGTGGCTAGTTGGCTGTCAGCTGTAACCAGTTAGCCACTAACCACTGATATAACTGTCACTGCTGCGTTGGTTGGTCAGTTGGTTGGTCGGCAGGCAGGCAGAGAAGCGGACGGCAGGTTGCAGGTCGTGTGGATCCAGCCTCCAGTGAGACTATAGTGGTATGACTCCCCTATCTATGGATCTGTTGGGGTTCCTTTTTGGCCTCACCATGTCCTGAATTCTTAAGTGGGGAGCAGGACCAGAGACCCCACAGGCCGCCTCACACGACACATGAAGCAGCGAGCAGGGTCTCTCGCACAACAAATGGGCAGCGAGCAAGGTCCCCCGCAAGACAAATCGGCAGCGAGCAGGGTCCCCCGCACGACAAATGGGCAGTGAGCAGGGTCTCCTGCACGACAAATAGGCAGCGAGCAGGGTCTCCTGCACAACAAATGGGCAGTGAGCAGAGTTTCCCGCACAACAAATGGCGGAGCGAGCAAGGTCCCCTGCACGACAAATGGGCAGCGAGCAGGGTTTCCCGCACAACAAATGGTGGAGCGAGCAGGGTCTTCCGCACAACAAATGGGCAGCGAGCAGGGTCTCCCGCACGACAAATGGGCAGCGAGCAGGGTCTCCCGCACGACAAATGGGCAGCGAGCAGGGTCTCCCGCACGACAAATGGGCAGCGAGCAGGGTCTCCCGCATAACAAACAGTGGAGCAAGCAGGGTCCCCCGTACGACAAATGGGCAGTGAGCAGGGTCTCCCGCACGACAAATGGGCAGCGAGCAGGGTCTCCCACACGACAAATGGGCAGCGAGCAGGGTCTCCTGGAGACAAATAGGCAGCGAGCAGGGTCTCCCGCAGGACAAATGGGCGGCGAGCAGGGTCTCCCGCACGACAAGTGGGCGGCGAGCAGGGTCTCCCGCACGACAAGTGGGCGGCGAGCAGGGTCTCCCGCACGACAAGTGGGCGGCGAGCAGGGTCTCCCGCACGACAAGTGGGCGGCGAGCAGGGTCTCCCGCACGACAAGTGGGCGGCGAGCAGGGTCTCCCGCACGACAAACGGGCGGTGAGCAGGGTCTCCCACATAACACTGAGGTTTCCTTTAATGGCAATCCCACCTTCAGATCACATTATGAGCATGAACAGGTATGGCTGGTGTTTAATCATCCGTGTTTTGGAACGTGAGTCCTCATATCAAACAGTCTCTGCCACAAGACACACACTGTGACTCTGAGGGACAAAGCTCTACATGGAGAGGTTACTGCAATGCTTGGCACGCTCAGGATGGTTTAGCACTGAATAGAACAATCTGGGGCTCCTGTTTGAAGATTCGGGAGATGAAAATGCCCACAAATGTCCGTAATGGCACCAACCCACTGTGTGCCCAAGAGGCACCATATTAACAAGAAGAACAGCTCAGTCAACACTCGCCTCCAACTTCTCCCAATGCCCACTAGGTGTTTCTTTTATTCTTATTTATTTCTTTGAGGAGGATGCAGCTCACAGTGGCCCATGCGGGGATGGAATCTGCAACCTTGGTGTCATCAGCACCACGCTCGAACCAGTTGAGTTAACCGGTCACCCCTATACTAAGTGTTTCTTAAGAGGCAAGTGAAATGTTACCAAAACAGGTAACATATTTTTAACTTGACACTGGTTTTTGCTTTCTTAAGTAGATATTTAGGTTTCTAAGAAGACTCTTTATGTTGCTACTTACATTTTTGCTCCATCATTTACATAGGCTGGGCTCTGACTTAAAGAAAAAACTACAGTAGTGTAGAATCTGTCCTGCATGTGTCTTCTTTACAAAGACATTTTCTCTCCCTTACCCACTTCTTTAAGGAGAAAACCGTATGGATGGATCTGTTTTATCTCTCTCTCAAAATAAAAGCTCCCCCACCATAATAGCTTCAATAAAACCCTCTCCCACTTCTGTCAATGAGGTGATCATGGTATTGCAACGGCCATAGAATAGGACAGTGCAAGGGACCCTTGACTGTTTCAGTACTTTAATTGCCACATCTCTGAATGCAGTGCTACTCTTCACTAAGAGTCAAGATCAAATTCAAAGGTTTCCCCTCACTTCGAATCCTCCTTAAAGCCTCTTTTGCAGCACTTACCGTCCCTCATCAGAGTTCTTTGGGAAAGTCTCTCCTGTATCTACCATTCTTTCTTACTCTTCTCCTGTTACTTCTCCGAAAGCGCCTTCTCAGCATCATCACCTTCTCCCCACTAAGGAGGAAATGCTGAGGAGGTTCTATCCTGCTGCCATCACAGTCTCCTCATCCAAAGGTCCAGTCCATACCTCTGTGGAGGTAATCTTCCAGGCTGCAATTCCAGCTTTGCCCTCCTATGTCTGGCACCCACTGGACAGGTCCAACCTAGGAGCTGCTCAAACTGTATAAAATATAAACCGTCCCTAATGGGGCCACCAAAGCTCTAAAACCACTGGCCCCAACGACCTCTCCAGCCTTAATTCTGCTTACAAACCCAAACCCAAGCACAATCCCCGCTGCCAACAGACGAGGCCTGACTGTTCCGAGAACACCGCTGCCCTCCTGCCTCGCTCCCACTTCACATCCTTTCCCCGCATCCCTGCTGCAGCCATGTCATCTGTCTTTTAAAGGCCAATTGCCAAGTTACTTGCTCTGCTTGATAAACTCTCCTTTCTTCAAAATTCAAGCCTATTATTAACCTTCTCTTATGACACTTACATTACTGCATCTTTTATCATAATCATTTTTGGGGTTTCCTTAGTGAACCTACAGAACAAGCAGGGCCTGCTACTGAGTGACCTACACCCTGCAAGTTGCTTTAGTCAAGAAATGCTTATAAAATTGGATGAAATGGTCCCGAAATTCATTTTAGAGAAAAAACTTGAAGACTGCTCAAATGGGGTCACACATAGCCATTTTATGCATTTGTATAAATATGGGATAGTCTTATTTTCTTTTACAAGTAATATTTTATGGGAATTCTTTTGAATGCTTTACATGCATGTTCTTTAAAACACTTCATGTGAAATTCCTCTTAGGCTCTGAGCTATCTGTATCTCCACTGACTATCATGAAGCAGGTTAAGTAAGAAGAAGGAAGACAAAATGAGAAAAGGAAAGAGGTAACATTTCAAAACATCAGGGGAAGGAAGTCTGAAACTGACCTGAGGAAAGGTCCGAATGTTAGCTACAGAGATGGAAAGACAGATAGATTCTAATTGCTCGAAACTTCCTCAGATATAATAGTAAAATGTGTGTGTGTGTGTGTGTGTGTGTGTGTGTATGTGTTGTTTTATTATGGCAAAATACACATAATGTATAATTCACCATTCTAACCAGTTTTACATCTATAGTCAGTGGCATACAGTACAGTCACGTATTATGTGACCATCACCAGCAGCCCGTTAGAGAACGTTTTCGTTTCCCAAGAGGAAAAACTCTGTGCCCATTACACAGTAAGTCCCAGTTCTCCGTCCTCCTAGCCCATCTCCACGAGTGTGACGGCTCTAGGCACCTCATGTGAGTGGAATCACACAATGTTTGTCCTTTTGTGGTGCTGTGGTTCACTTAGCATGAGCCTCTTCAAGGCTCATCTATGTGGTAGCATGTGGCAGAATCTGCTTCCTTTTGAAGGCTGAATAATCTTATTAGGCAGATATACCACGTTGCTGATGCAGTCATCTGAAGATGGACATATGGGTTGTTCCCACCTTTTGAATTATGCATAATGTTGCTAAGAACATTGGTGTACAAGTATCTGTTTGAGTCCCTGCTTTCAATTCTTTTTAGAAAATACCCAAAAATAAAATGGCTGGATCATATGGTAATTCTACCTTTAATTTTTTTGAGGAACTACCGTACTGTTCTCCAAAAAGATGTACTTTTGGTGTTTAGGAGACTTAACCTCTTCAGGTCTCCATGGCAGACCTATGAAATGTGAGGTGGATTAGATCAGAGGTCCATTACATCTCGACCATTCTGATTATAAGACTTAGAGCTATAAACCCATCAGTGACCTAAAGCCTGAACATACCAACATGCCCTCTGCCTCTACAACAAAAAGGGAAAACTCTAAAGCACAGAATAAGAAGCCCTTTTAAGGGCGGGCAAGAAGGAAGAAAAGAAAGAAGAAAGTGAGAATATAAAAAAGAGGGCAGAAGATAATGTAGAGAACCTAAGGCAGGGTGGCCTTGTGTGGCAGACTGAAAAAGGGATGTGTTATTTGGGACTCAGCAAGCACCCTACTGTAGAAAACGTAACAGCTTCAAGACACCCAAAGAGAGCAAAGCAACTCAGTGTCAGGGACACAGGCGCCCTATTGTTATTCCTTTCTTCACCTTCCAATTTACAAAGTAATTGCATCATTTTCCTCCATTTACCTCTTTCTAAAATCCCTGTAAGATTTTCTATATCCAATTTATGGGGTAACATTTAAAAAGATCTTCCCTTCCAAATAGCCTACCAAAATGATATAATCTGAAAAACTGCCATGTGTTACTAAGTCCCTAGTGACTGTACTTGATTCTTATACTTGAGTTTTCCTTTTTATTTCCTCTAACCCTGTGTTCATTAAAATATACAGTTTATGAGGTAATAGAATTCTAAGCTTTAAGATGTAACCTTAAGTAAAATCAGTAATAATATCGTCGTCTTCATCATCACCGTCGTCTATGGGTAGAAAAATACTAGAGCCACTCATTGGGAAATGTTACTTTGGGCCCACATTACAACAGATCACAAAGAGAAGAGTTTTAGACTCATTCACATGTTGCATTAGACATCAGACATAAAGAAGAAATACTCAGATTCCTTTCTGAACTGATCAGAAGTAACTCAGCTCAGGCAATGAAAGAAATCAGGGCCGTTACCTCCTCAGTGCCTTCCCTGCCCTTTACGACTGACTGTCTTCTTGGAAACATTACCTTTACCTATGAAAGGCCTCCACCGCTCTGGGAGTTCCACCTTCCCTAAGAATTGGTGGAACAACAGCAACCATTTACGAGAAAGATGGGAGCCACTGCCTGAAAGCTGAAAATGGTTCTGTCAGGCCTCCCTCTCGGTGGGTGCAAAAAAAGTCACCAAGTTTTTAAAAAGGATTAAGAAATGAAAACCAGAGAACCCAACACAGGCTGTGTAATTTGGCTTAATCTTTTTTAAACTTTAAAATAGGTTAGTGGTACATAAAAGAAAAACACATTTTTAAAAGATGTCACTGACAAGAAGTGATGGGACTTCAGCAGCTCTATATGACATACCCCATCATGAATTACATGTTCCCTCTGATATTTTCATCTAAATGTTTATTGAACAAGCTCCTGCTTTCATCCACATTATTTTGATTGATGCATGAAAAGGTTCAAGAATTATAGAAGAGAAATCTAAGGTGATTGTGCATTAAAATAAATGAAAGGATGACTCCTGGTTTACAGGCCCTGTATTTCATGGCTAAAACGCTTCCTGCCCGCCCCCACCCTTTTTTTTTTAATTTAACTGCAACACACTTCCCCTGGCTTCGGTTTTGAAGTAATGATATAAAATTCATTTTATCTCTTTTTCAAGCCTGGCTCTTTCATACATAACATCAGACTTGTCATATCCGAGGAATTATTAAAATAAGACGGAGCCTGCTATCTCTGAGCAGAAAAGCCTCTGTGAGCCGGCATCCTCAGGAGAGACGCAGGCTCAATCTCATTAGTTGGTGCTGAGACGCGTCCTAGTCTCCAGGTTCAAGGTGATGAAAGATTAGGGCGCTGGGCCTTGTTTCACTCTGTATGCAGCACACATCCCACCCTGCCCGTGAACACGAAATTACATTGAACCTGGGGAGTCTAACTCCATTAATTTTAAATGGAAGATTAATTTAACAATATGCGGCAGATATCTGTTACAGACCTATCATGTAAAAGTGACGGTTAGCAATAAATTGTGGTGACTCATACTGGCCAGTGGCCCTGGCTCAAATAAATCAGGAGGCATTTACACATAATTGCTGTTTTTAAAGACAGGGATATGGGTGATGTGTTTCTCTGATGAAAGATTGGGCAGCCCCATTCAAAGAAACAGCAGCTGATATGAAAGCCGTCATGCTGTTCTGGAGGGAGACTTTTGTGATTGGTATTTCTGGAACAGTCGTTTAGGAATAACAAATACTGCACTGGTGTACAGTCTTTTTTTTAACGTGTGTAATAATTCTGAGGCATGAAATTGTCGTGGTATTTTTGTCCATTTCTTTAAAGTAATTACAATAATAATACACTCAGAAATAACAATTTGTGAGAGATTAGAAGATGAAAAGGGAGAGGCAGCAAAGCACCACTGCGGATACGGACAAGCAATACTATTGAACTCCCACAAATAATCACAATCATATACATAAATACATATACATAAATCATATACATAAATCATTTGCAAAGCTTTGGGAGGGGCAAAGAGAGACAATGACAACTGGAGGGAAGCATTCTAGGAGAAGGTGTGGGATTGTTTTTAATGCCATTTTATAGAGCTTTCTTGACACGTTTTTTAAAGCCAATTCTCATCTCGACTGAGGGGAAAGAAAGACACTGATCGCCCTGAATGCTTGTGTGCTCCGGGACGCGATGCCGCTGAGAAGCCAAGGACACCCGTGCTGCAGCACTCGTCAGGAGAGGCGGCGGAAGGGAGCCGTCCGGTGTGCGGCTCCGCCTGCCTTCTCACTGAGGACGGAGCGTATATGATTCTAATCTCATCTCTTCTGCAAGCACCAGCCTTGCCAGCACTTAGGGGAAGGATGCTCAAGGACTTCTGTTTTCAGTCAAGTCCAATGTGAGTAAAGCTTTACTCCGCTCTCTTCTGAAAGATTACAGTGGGCAGAGGGCAGGGTGCAGATTATGTGTCTTCCCTCCACGCACCCTCTCCAAGCACTCCAAAGACTGCTGGGAAGTCGGCTCAAACACCCATCTCTCCGAGGCACACATCGTTCTGCTCCGCTCCATTTTGCAACACGAAAAGCAGGAGGGGATAGTGAGCACTTGAAACACTACTTGACATGTCCCCTGGCCCCAGTCTTGAACCCCTCTCCAAGATGTCCTTCTACAGAGCCATTAGAATGAGCTGGCAGATCAGGTAAGATCACTTTCCTTCTGCAAATCTTTCCAAGGTTACTGGCTGCTCACAGGATTAAGCCCAAACTCCTTAGCCTGGTACACAAGGATTTTAATGCCAGTCCACTGCATCCCTCTCCACTCTCATTCTCTCCTCCTGAAACATGAACTTCAGACTCCTAAATGCTCAACTTATACATTTTAGGACTGGCACACACTGCCATACCACCTTTACCACGTGCTGTTGCCTCTGCCTTGAATGCTCTTAATTCTCCTCATCTGGTAAACTCCTACTCATCCGTCAAAACCCAACCCCAACACCACACCTTCTGTGAAGCAATCAAATATGTATATGTGTTTGCTACATGACAGCAGGGACCTACCCTATTTATCTTTCTATCCTCAGCATTAATCCAATGAACACAACACTAGAAACTTACCCATATTTGTTCAATTCATAATGAATGACTTATCCTAGGTATCGCTCAAGACGGAACAGGAAGGTTAGGAGAGAGGGGGTAGGGAGAGAACGGATTTGTTGATACATTTCAGAGCTCTTTTATGTCATGGTGATCAATTCTGTTCTGATTTACAATTTCAAACATTACTGTTTGAGTTAAAAACAAGGAAACAGCAAGTAGTAGGGCTCAAATGTTGAGAATAATAGATCCGTCACGAGCAAAAGGGCTTGGTTTATTGTTGTGGGCTATGAAAGATGTGAGGTGGGAAAATACTGGCAGCTGCAACAAAAGCAGTGACAACTGACATTTATCCATGCCCGCTGTGTGACTTGCACTGTTTAAATGTGTTGCATATGTGATCTCATTTAATCTTTTCTAAGAACCTCAAGGAAATAGGTCCTGCTGTCATCACCATTTTATGGGCAGGAAACTGAGGCAGAGAGAAGTTAGGTGACTTGCCTAAGGTCATTCAGGCAGCAAGTGACAGAATTAGAATTTCAATATAGTCAGTTAAGCTTCAGATTCTCTCACGGAATTGTATTAGGCGCCAGTGGGTCCCTCTGGCACCCAGGCAAGATGGGGTCCCACTTCCTGGAATGGGGACCCTGAGCAAAACAACAGGGGTAGGTCAAGGCATCGACTAAGTAGTGGGGAAACCTGCACGGCAAACCGAACAAGAGCGCCGGGGAAGGCCAGACCTGCAGGAAGCAGCCATGGCCAGGGCCTGGCTGAGGAGCACAGTCCGAAGAAGGCCCCGCCTGCTGGGAGAAGCAGAGGGTTTGCAAAAGCTGCACAGTGGGCAGGGCCTGCCTAGGACTGCTTTAGAGGTAACAGTCAACACACCGTGATGTTCAGAGCAAATCTGGTTAACGATAAAAACTAGCTCAGAATGATGTGTGATTGAAGAAGAGCTTCAACTGCCACGCACAGGCAGGTTTCCTCGTGACCATTTGCGAGGAGATGGCTGCGGAGTGCGTTCTGACGTTTCCTAATTGGGGGGAAATCTTCTTGCAGGTGACAAAGTTATGACTCCTACCGTTAACAGGGCCAGAGAATTTCTAGAAATCACTGTTCTGAGTTTCTGTCTTCAGCACACCTCCCTTATTTGAGCCCTGACACACTAAAGGCAGTTTCCCGCCACGAAATCTGAAACACATCTTCAAGTAGCCAATTTAAAAGAATAACTAGTTCATGTAGTACTAATGATGATAATAGCAGTAATAATTAACTAACCCCAGAGGTAATTTCTTATGCTTCTTTTGTAACTTTTCTCTAAGGATTTGCAAGTTATGAGAAAACATTAATTAAACTATATAGTTTCCCCAAAGGGGAGGGTACCATTATTTTGTTGTTGTTCAAATGGATGATTGAGAAGAAGAGTTAAGATACCTCATGTCCTTCACTGTGGCCTAAACCCAGAAACCTTGCCTCCCTTCCCTAGAAATGCAGCTGAAAATTTATAGATGAAAGAACATCACTACTTAGTAAACAAATAATGGTCCCTCTATCTTAAAAAAACAAAAACAAAAAACAAAATATATGTGCTAAGCTACTTATAGAAAGCAAGCTTATTGGAAATTCACAGGAGTAGCAAGCTACTGTAACTACAACAAACAGAGTAACAAGCCATGGGATAAATCCTGAAAACTGGAGACTTGTTGCTACTTAGAGCATTTAAATATGAAGTGCTCACTCTCTCCCTTCTCTCAGCTCCTGGTCAATTCAGTCCAAGGCCAGAACCCAGTTTACCATCAAGAAGTACTCGGATGTCTTAAAAGGTGTCTGTATTGGAGCTGTTATGTGGGGATCAAACCCTTAAGGAAAAAGAACATATCCCCATGCTCCAGTCTTCCAGGCGAGTCAGATCTAGTGCGGAAAGGAACTGATAAAGAAACACAGCATCCTAAATTTACCATGGATGCCGAGGTTGCCAGCCCTGAATGCCTCTAACTGGTTCAGTTCTGTGCTTTAATGTTAAATTTCTTATGGGAGCACATCACCTAATTAGAGGAATTGATAACTGCACTGTTCCATAATGAGGCCAATACATTTCAAAGTCATTAAAGATAACCCAGGCAGTAAGTCTGGGTTTAAGCGGCGTTTCCTCAGATTTCACAGTCTGCATGTTGCAAGTGTAGGGGGGAAGCAATCCCTGCCTAGTCAACTGTAAATGCTGGGTTATTGGAATCTTTAAAACAGGCAGCAAGGAGAAAATTACATGGCCAAATCTCCTTTTTCCAGTTAATGAAGAATTAAGACTCCCATTTACCATATTAGAAGGTTCATCAGGGGTCTCAGCTCTCCATAGCTGGTGTCTGACAGCAGTGTCAGTTTATCTGAATCTGAACGCGTAAATGCATGACAGAAGATCATTCATAACTGTCACATCTACTTATCTCTCCCATTGTCACACAGCTGACGAAATCGGGCCATGGAGCTGTCTGCCTCTGTCCTTCTCTCAACCCAGCTAAGGAAAAAGGCATTCCAAAGCCTGTGCATGTCCTGTTATCACGTCAGCACATTGTGAATCCACGACAAGAGTCAGTAATCTCCCGTCTGAGGGAGAAGACCCGGGACTGCCATCCATGCCCACTGCATCTGGTGTCAGCATTCAGGAAAAAGCAGCTCAGAGGAACAATGCTAGAGAGAAAAGATTTTTAAATATATTACTCCACGCCTCAGGGAAAAATCCCCACAACATGTAGCGTTTACCTTGGACCGGTAATGAGGAAACACCACTTCCATGCATTAAACCGCAGTAAGCACAAGAGGATTTCATAATGCAATTTGCTATAGCATACAGATATTTATGCTAAAAGAGGACAGAGAGCTGAAATGGGGCTGTCTGTAATCAAACCACTCAGAAGATTCTGAAGACAATGTAGCCCCCAAAGAAAATATCATTTGCAAATATTGTCACTGAAAAGGCTTATCTGCACAGAAGAAAGTAGTGCAGTTATTAATGTGTCACCGACAATAGAAATCAGAGTTGATCTGATGAAATGTGCCTGTTTTCAGACAGGCAGGCAGGCCGTCTGCAAAATAGCCAACGGGCTGTGTCTCCAAGGAAGAATTCAACATGGGACTGTGATGTGGCTTTGTGTGCCCCGCTCCTGTGCAACCAAAGGAAATGACACACCACCAGAAGTCATTTACAATAAAGTCACATCTGGGAAACTCCTCTGATCCTTCCGAAATCTAGACAATGGCACGATGTCTGTCCCACAGTTCTTTTTAACAGTTTTGCTGCACACCATTCAATTCAGCCCCATTTTTAAGTGTGCAGTTTGAGGAGCTAGTGAATTTACAGTTAGATAGCCATCACCACAGTCTACAACATTTTTACAACATTTCCTTCACCCCCAAAAGTTCCCACGTCTTCCTTCACAATCAGTCCCCACTGGATTCATTTATAAATTTCTCCTTGTACCAATTTTTAATTGAGATAAAACTCACATTACCTAAAATGAATCATTGTGACCATTTTAAACAGGACGTTCCGTGGGGTCTGTAGTACGTTCTAAGGTTGAGCATCTAGCCCCTCTGTCTAAGTTCAGAACATTCCCGTCCCCTCCAAAAGAAGCCCAGGCCCATTCTCCATGCCTTCCTCCCCCAGTCCCTGACAGCCATGAATTTCCTTTTAGTTTCTATGGATTTACCCATTCTAGACATTTATATAAATGAGTGCATACAATATGGACCCTCTTGTGCCTGGCTTCTTTCATTTTGCATAATTTTTTTTTAAGATTCAGTGCTTCATTCCTTTTTATAGCTGAATCATGTTCAATTATATGGATATACCACATTTTGTTTATCCCTTTCTCGGTTGATGGACATTTGGGTTGTTTCCACTTTTTGGCTATCATGCATAGTGTTGTTGCATGAACATTCTGTACAAGTTTTTACAGAAATACATGTTTTCAGTTCTCTTGGGTGTATATCTAAGAATGGAAAGGCTGAGTCGCCTCGTACAGTTTTGCAGGTTGTGCACTGCACAACCCAGGGGCAGCGCTCACACTGTAGCCACAAGCTGTGTAACTTACAAAGCAGCTTTATTTGAGGTGGACCTTACTGAGACAGAAATTGACTTATTCTGCTTATTTCAGAAGTTAGAGTTAATTGTCATAACAGACTTGAATGGCCCTTGGTTGCTGTTTTTCCTAAATGAACGATATTTAAGAAAAGATATGCTTCTCAAGGAATTGCTGGTCGTCAGGTCTAAATAAGACCAATATCCTACTTTCAGCTGCAGTCAGTCCTCAATCTCCCAGTGACTGCGGGATTCGCATTTCTGCGGATGGGCTGCCTCTCCATCCCCTCCTTCACCCTCCTGACACCTGTACCTTATACTAACTCCCCACTAGTGGTCCTACTACAGACTGCAAAGGACTAATGAGAAAAATAAACAGAAAAAGAATGGCATCTCATTTAGCTTCTCAATAGGAGAACACATTTAAAAAGTTCAGGAGGGGAAGGGATTGAAGGAAAGACATAGCATTTTTATTCTCCTCAGTAATTATTTTTCCATTCTAGTCCAAATTCCTTACTATCCTATTCATTTTTCTTAAGCAATCTGTTACTTAGGAAAATACACTAGTTTATTAAAGAAAACAAACAAACAAAGGGCCAAGTGTGAACTTAACTCACAAGAAACCAGCCAGAAATAGTTATTCTCGTGAACTGACACCACGGACACCCTCACAGCCATGCTTTGCCAATAGTGGCTATCTGTAAGCCTGTCAGGTACTCAGCTGCTCCATCTTCCTAATTAATTGCTGAAGCTATAAGCATCAGCAGTAAGGAAGATTATAAAATTATTTTCAATCCTTGAGTTTTTAGATATAAGGACTAGAAGGCATTATTGTTCTCAGATTAAGGCAATACATAGTATCTTTAAAAAACAAAACCATTCCTCCTAAGGAGTAAGATATGTTTGGGGAACATGAATTAAACTGAAGGAGAATGCCTCAAACTAAAATGTTTGCTATAATTCCAGAGGCCACATCCTGTTTGAATATTAAGACAAATTGACCTTCAACCTATTGCCACTTCTTAAAAGTATGGGGTCAAACTTAAAACTGAAATCTCTAACCATCCCTTCCACTCTCTAGTGTTTTCAGCATCCCTCTTACTGACATTTGCAATGCAGAGAACAAGTCCTTCCTTCTGATACTTGATCCATTTCTGTATCTTCATCCTCTAACTAATGTAAACACATTCCTCCTGAAACTGTCAATTCTTCAAGGAAAAGAGAAAGGCTAATCTCACTGCTCACAACACTCAGGAATAGACCCTTCTCTTCCGCAGCGGGGCTTTGAAATTTCATTGTCTGGCAAACAATTTAAGTTGTTGGCCAAAAACTTTAGTGCAAACAAACAGTTTGGGACACAAGGTAATCTTAGTGGAAAGGGTCTAACGTTGCATTTACAAAAAGCACCCCCACCACAACAAAAGCCAAGTCCCTTTTGGCCAGCAGCTTGCTGAAGAATGTAAACATTCACAATTGAACCAGAGGCTTAAACACAAAGAGGAGAGAGACATCTTTAGGAAGGATTTTTGGTCCCAGTGTTTTATGAACTCTTCTACTTTCCAACCTCACCGAACTGGAGAGAAGAGAAAGCAGCACTGGCCATTGGATCAAATTACTGGTGGGACAATGCAAGTGAATGTCTCTTTAGTTCTACACAGTTCTGAAAACTTTGAAACAAAAATAAATTGCATAACCCCCTGGTAACTTCCACTAGAACTTACAGGAACAAACTGTTTGCCTCAAGCTGGGTGGAATATACATTCAAATGCAGGCTCTTGAAGGAAATTATTAAGTAGAGCCATATTAGCTTTCTCTGAAGCATACTCGTTTTTAGTATTGCCACTGTATAGACCAATTATGATACCTTTCCATGCTGAGAAATGATTGTTCTGCTAACACAGTTCTGGTGAGAATCAAAAGCACTACATTTTTAACCTTGGGGGATTTTTGTTATTGTTGCTCCCTTGCCAGTTCCTTCAAATGGAAACATCTTCCATTAATCTAAATGCAAAATTTGTTTCGGCTTTCCAAAGTTACTTGAAAAACGTTAAGCACAAAGCAATAAAGTTTTTATGTTCTTAAGACCACTAATGTTTTGAGCTTCATATTCATTTTGAAGAAATGAACATTTTATGGTTCACAGAGGAATAGCTACATGAATAATATCTGAGATTATAATGCACCTAGCAGAAAAAGATTAAGTTTATGTAAACTATTTAATCAGACGTGAAATTTTCTCTAGAGGGTAAAAATTGTGACCTTATTGACGTTTACTTTAAAAATACCTATATCATGTTTCTACCAAGGGAAGCCACACTTTTCCAGTTATGTTAAATAAATATACATTAGAGACAAAGCCTGAGTGAGATGCACTGCACAGACCCAGGCAGGCTGTAATGGGCAGCCCTGCACAAGACAGAGACGAGACGAGAAGCTGTTAACCTCTAACTACTGGACAACCATTTTAGGCGACTGTACCTGCCAAAGAGTCTATGGTTGAGTGTGTCATGCCAAAATCCTTATATTTTTATTAAATACTATATTTCCTAAGAGATAACATTTACGTAAATACACAGGACTAAAACTGAATTAATAATATTTAATGAAATTTGTGTATATTTTTCAAGTTAATTTCTATGGAAGATTCCAAACTTGATAAATATAACACACGGTCTATCATTACTTTCCATGCCCATAGATATAAATATCACAGGATGGCCGAGGGACCCTATATGCACCCCTCAGTCCCCAGAATTGTCTTCATTATAAATGCAGGGGCTAACACTGTAACTCGACTATGGCCCGTTATAAAGAAGGGGCCTGTTTGGAATCATCTTAACATGCATTGTAATAAGAAAATATTTTTCAATTCAACAGATCACTCTTCAAAATTCTTTTTTTTTTTTTTTGCAACTTACATCTTACAAAGAGATATCAGATATGACAGTTATAAATTTTATTGCTTCATTCATAAAACATACGGACCATAAAATTAGTTTCTATATAGTATATCTTTTTGAAGATATAGCCACACTTCAAACAAGTTTTAAACCTTTCCTTTTCTGTAATTTGCTATATAAAACAAGGTTACTATAAGGAAAAAAACAAACTAGCTGGCACCTCTTTTCCCAATATCATGAAGCCAAGACACAAATGAGTCAACAGCTTTGCAAGATCCAAATGCAAGAAGATCTCCCAGTGATCTGATTCAAACTGGAGCAATGTCAACACCTAGCACTTGCAGAAGAGTCCGCTAAAACCTCTTAGCAGACAGTATTGTTCTCAGCTCCTCCCTGGTAGAACATGCTCAACAACAAGCAGGCATCTGCTGGGTGCCTGGCCCCACAGCAGACTTACTGTTCTATCAAAGGCTCTGGCACGTGCAGCGAGGCCCCAGCACGAGCATCCACAGGCAAAGAATCAGGCCAAACCACAACAGAGAGGGAAGGGCGGAATCCCCAGGGTCCGTCCTCAGTGGGCATGCCATGCCCTGGGCCACTCACTGGTCACCCATTCAATTGCACTTCTCTTTCCTAATGAGCTAGAACACATTGATGATAAAGTTTAAGAACTTCTTTAAGGGGGACAAAAAAAAAAGCTTGCCGTGACCCAGACTCTGCACTTGTTTGTGAATTAAAAGCAGGGGGTCAGGGAGGCCCTAGAACCATACCTTCTGCTAGTCACCACTTCTGCTATAAAAAGAGAGGTATTTGGTACCAGAAGGAAGCCTCTCTGGCAACTGCAGGGTCCATCCCAAGTTCAACAGTGCTCTGCTTTCCTGCATTATGGACAGAATGTACATGTGGTCCTTCCTGTCCATTCAGAGACGTCCACACCTAGAAAGGACCATTACTAAGAGTTACAGCATCTTCCACACTTCCTATAAGGTAAGAGAGGAAAAGAATACGAAGGCACGGTGACTTCCTGCAGGGCAATGCAGTCGGTGAGACAGCTGAGGGGAGCTACGGTGGTTGGCGGTTACTGTCTGGGGGTGGGGTCTCCTTGACAACGCCTCACCCAACCACAGCCAGCCTCACAGATTGTGGGAGAAGAACCAGTAACCCATGTAAAATGTATTGCAAAGGTCTAAAGGGGTCAGCAGGTTTGTAGGGGTCCCTCTGTCCTAGAATCCACAGGGGTTCCTAGTCACATGAAGCTTACCTTCTCTACTGTAATCACATATTTGTGTTCTCATGCTTGGCTACGTCCTAAGAATTTCTTAGATCCAAGATCACAAATGCCAGTTTCACAGCATGCATCCCCACACAGCTTAAGGTGGTTACAGCCTGGTCCATCACGAAGATACTCATTAGAAAAATGTTCCCCCAACGAAACTTTGTGAAGGTACCGCAGTGAATCCCTGGCCTCACACATGCACAGGGAATTCCTGAGCAGGCTTGAGAACTTCCTAAAACTGGTCAAAGATGAAAATGACAGAGCCACGTTCAACAAAATTCATTTGTAACTCAGAAATGTGTTTCTACTCCCTAGCAGCAGCTGAATCAACACTGTTCACAGAAAACAAACTGAATTATGAAAATTGCGTGAAAATGCAGCTCTTTGATGACATTTGCCACTGTCCTGCTTAGCATTCCTTCTCTGTCTTCCCTCTACGAACATAGTTCCTCTCAAGACGCCCTTTCTTGACCTCTACAGTTGTTCCTGCTGCACATGACTACAGTCTCAACAATGTCAGACCATTTCACAGTGCCACTGTGTCTCAGGCGATGTTAGGCCACTGCCAACAAGTAGCGAGTAACCTGTGCTGACAACACATTACAGCCCTGCCATAAACAATCATCGTCTCACTGAAGCAAAATGGCAGTCAAATTAGAGCAGAATATGTAACAACATGCATAGTAAATTGGCATAGCAGCCTGCTACACAAAAGCGGGGCAGCAGTCACACACGAGATGCAGCAGAACGGCACTGACTGCCCAGGCTCGTCATGTCAGCCAGGAGTTGGACCAGAGCCCACTGCTGCCAAGGAAGAAACCCTGTGGGGGCAAACGGGAAACCTCTGCACCTTCTGTGTTCTCAGCCTACCCTGATTCCAGTGCGCTCACTCTGACGAGGACATAGGAAGATGATTCCGGATCTTTGGATTCACAGATGATGAACAATAACTGACATGCTCCAAATTCTCTAGGAGCAGTGAGCAGAAGGATGGTGCAGGCACACCACTGGGGCGGAGAAGGCCTGGCCATCCCAACACGTAAGGCCTACGCCTACAGAAAAGAATGCACTCTAAAGTGAGTCAGGATTACGGGGAGAGGAAAGCGGTCATCTCAGATGGTGGAGAACTGCAAAGGGCACACGGAGCACCACGGTTTCTCAGGAGTGCAGCAGACGTCAGCTGGGGGACCTACGCTTACAGAGCAGGGCACAAACCACAGGGCTGGGAGCTGGCAGACCAGGGCTGAGAGGAAGGCTGAGGTCTTGAAAGGTTCCTGGGAAACGGGAGACCACAGCAGCGGCTGGACATCGACTTTCCTTACAAAGTGGGGAGAGAACTGCCCACCACAGTGGGGACAGAAAAATGAGATGTGCCATGAATCAGAGAACAAAACAAAAGCTCGGCATCCAGGGGGGTTGCCTGGGAAGGTGGTTCTCCTTCCTTGGCTCTCCTCCAGAGTAAGAGCCAGGGTAGGTAAAAGATGTGAACGTACTTCTTCCTATCTCTGCAGGATGAATCTGAACACTGGGACAGGGAAAGTGACAGCTGAACACACAGGAAGGGAGATAAATAGACCCAACTCTGAGGAAAACAGCAAGAGGTGGAAAAGGAACGAAAGCCAAGTTGTTCCTATAAATCCCAGTAAAAAAGGTGCGCTCAACCAAGGTGATCTGTTTTCTGAGTGCCAACAGACAGCCCAAAGCCCCAGGACCCGACGTGACCCTGACAGACAACTCTTCCCTTCTCAGGCTGCCTCCTTGGAAGAGCAGACATGGCAATGTGGCAGGTCCCCGGCAGGCTGGAAACCATTTGTGGATTATGGACCATGGGGCGACTCAACCCTCAGCCACTACAGTCCTGCCCTTCATGGCTGGGGCCCGGGGGAGGAGGCCCTCATCACGGCCTGCAAGACCCTCGCTACTCCCCTCTGCCCACCTTACCACACACACCCCTTCAGAAAAGCTGAAAAAGAAAGCCCTCGATTACTAACCCAACACACCGCAAATCTAATTAAAAGTCAAATACACAACATTTTCTTCAAAATCCAAACGTTCTTCACAGAAACATCGAGGAGGAAGGGAGCAGAGCAGAATGGCCTCACGAAGGTAATCACAATTCCTCTTCAGGGACTCGTACCTGATTCCTCGCAGCTCATTATCAATGCTGGGTGTAGCAGGAGGCCACCTCGAGACGTGTCATTAGCATCCTACGCGTTCATTACGCCACAAATGGAAACATGTCCTGAAGCGGTCCAGGCATTCAGGGGAAGGGAAGACTCCAGCCCCTACTCCAGCACACGCAAACCTATTCAACTTTATAGCACAAATGCTGCTGAAACTAGGGGGAGGTTGTGGGCCGATGCTTTCTGCATAAAACCATAACCTAATAATCAATAACACTGAGCGCTGCTCTTTTTTAGCATATACAACTAAGAGTCTTAAAACCTTGGAAAATGGTTTATGCTCACCTTTTTGGTTTTGGCAACACACGTAAATGGAGCTTTTGCACAACATGATTTAGCATGCAAGAAAACAATAATCAAGTTAGCTATACAGAAGTTCTGTCTTTTTCTACAAGCCAGCTGAAATGAAGACTAAAACCTCCCAAAGCAAAGCTAATAAGACAATAAAGACTCAGAAGTTAAATTGTGCAATGTGGACTTTTGAAGGATATTACCATGAAACCACCTCGGGAGAGGAAAGTTCTGCCCACGTCCGCCAGTTATAAAGTACACCTGAGAGAGCCTTGCTGGCCTGAGAAGTGCAGGCTTTTCGCTCCTTTATTCACAGGGTTCTGGTTTGGAATGCAAATGTCAAAAGGAGGACTGTAGGAAGAGAAGGGGGAAAGTGAAAGATCATTTGTTTTGTCACTTCAATTCCCTTTTATGGTTAGTCTCTAGTCATTTGTTTTTTAAAGTCCAGCAAGGTAAATTCTGGTCCATAAGGCAGGTGAAGGGGCTCAGGTGGCAGTGAGCCCAGCTTGGCTACTCTTCCTTCTCAGTCATGACGAACACTGATGCTACGCTAAGAATTTGGAAAGGGCTGAGACCCCTTCAACGGAAACACTACAAGCCAGTTTTAGGGTTCAAAACATGCATAAGCTAAGATAGTCCAGGAGGCCAAAGTACAATGACTCCACCGTGTGGCTCTCTGCCCATTTCCTTCAACACATAGAGAAGAGCCATTTATCTGGGAGAAAACTCTGCCACGTAAAGTTTAACAAAGACGACATATTTGTGGAACTTGTTCTTAAGGAGCTTACAAACTAGGAAAGGGGCTCGAAGTCTAAAGAGAAGTTAAAGAGAAGACTAGCGGAAAGCTTTATGGAAGGAGTGGCTTCTGAAGCAACTGCCAGAAAAGGAATGGTGACACTGGGACATGTGACAATGTGAGGCACTTGAGAAACAGGCAGCAGAGAGAGCAAGTCAGGTAGGGTGGCACTAGGCGCTTAAGAAGAAAGAACAGTGAGTGATGCCATTTGGCTGTGTCAGCAGTTCTCAAACGTGGTCAGGTTACATAGCACCTGGAATTCATGATGCTCTCTGCAAAACAAGAAGCTATTTGTAGAGCTTTATGGAATAATGAAATATTAATCCCTCTTAAGAAGGAAGAATAATCTAATCCATTTTGAAAGCATATGAGCAAAGAATGGAATGAAAGAAATCACTTAAATTACATTAATGTTGGCATTTTTTAAATCTTATTGGGAAAACAACACAATTGCTTAAGTTTTATTGAAAAATACTTTGGTCCAGGTTGTACAGTGCCAGGAGCATGGGGATTTCCACTCTCATGCCATGGGAAATTAGGTACCAAACTTAATCTTCCACTGAAAACAATTTTGAAAATAAATGAATTTGAAAATATCCTTCTAACCTTTGTCCGTGGTAATAAGCAATATTCAGGCTAAAAATAAAGCAAAGAAAACAAACTTCTAGTTTTTACCCTAAGAATATGTGCCTAATTGGTTTGAACTGTAGCTGTAGTTTTAAGTCCTCACAAATCTAGAGGTCAAAAGCAAAGCACAGGGCCCACGTAAGGTGAGAAACTTCACAGGAGACTCTCCAACACAGCTGAACATGAAAAACATATACAGTGAGTACCAGGTGAGCTAGAAATAAGCTACCCTCCCCTAAAGTAAACCGAATGAAAAGTTCCCACCAAATATTACTGTTGAGAAAGAATACTCCTCTGATAATTCATAATGACAAGCTAACCATCATATAAAGTCTTAATTTACATGGAGTGGTCTGAAAAACCTCAAGCGGAGAACATAAAAAGGTCCCACATTGGTAGTTTTGTTAGAGAAATGAAATCAAATGCATGATGAAAGCCACCTTCATCTCTGTTGTCAAACGATTCTTACTGAGAAAGTTCCAAGGAAAATGAGCAATTCACAATCAAAAATCACTAAACAAGTAAAGAAACAAACACCACGAGTGAAAGCTAGCAGACACAATGAACGACACATGAATCAATGCTAAGGCTTCAGATATTGAAATTTCAGACACAGAACAAAAAATACACACGTTTAAAGTTTCAAAAAGAACTTTAAAAAGAGTCAATCATTTTGAAAAAGAAGAAAACATCATTTATTTTATGGATTCCAGGGATAAGACAGTATAGACATAAAATCTCATCTTGTTCTGCCAGAAAATAAGGGCTCAGAACAATGATCAGAGCACCTCACAAGGACGTGGGAGGGAGTCAGTTTAGATGCATCTACCTGTGGCCAAATCTGGAACAACTGCATTACAATACTTAACTACTAAAATAATCGAGTACCAAAATAATTAAGTATAGTAATGAATTCAAGACTGCTGGGTAAAATAGAAAGTCACACATTCTCAGTGAATTAATAAATTTTAAAAATGGGAAAAAGTATAGGTTTTCCTAGCATTAGAATACTGAGGGCTGGTAAACGTGGAGGGAGTGTAGAATTTTAAAAATAATTTAATAACTAAAATTAATAATTTAATAATTTAATACCTGGTCAAGACCGGATCAGGCAAGCATCATCAATAAGTGCTCAACACTGGGGGAAACTCTGATGATAAACAAGCTATCTGCATGGTCTTAAAATGTCTCCCAGATACTGTTTACTAGTTCCGGGATTTAAAAAAAAACCAACACAGTAATTATACAGTGGAAAAACTGGAGAACACCTTAACTGGATGATCAAAATGAATATGAGCAGTAAGAAACAAACGGGTATTGTAAGTCTCTGGATGTGATAACCTGAGAAAGAAGCATTACGTGTGTAATATCCTAGGAGGAATGCATAACTTCAATATAAACGTCAGATAAGCCCCCAAAGAGAAACATTCTATTTCAGGAAAAGATGGGGGCAGGGGAGGTCTGTATTCTTTAAAACGCCAATGTTAAAAGAAAAGACCATGGAAATGTTCCAGATTAATGAAGGCTAAAGGTATATGACAACTAAATGTAACACCTGATTTTAGCCTGCATTTTGTACTGAGGGGGAAATGCTATGGAAAAAAACATTAGGTCAAATAGCAAGACTGGAATACAGACCATAATTAAGCAAAAGTACCAATGTTATACTTACTAAAGATGATAATTATACTGAGGATAAAAACTGACTTATTTAGAGCAAAATGTCATAATGTATGCAATTTCCCCTCAAATGGTTCAGGACAAAAATCTATATGAGAGATGAAATGCAAATTATAAAACACATAGGATAAAATGACAATGGTAAATCTGAGTAATAATCACACAGGTTGTAATTCACACAGTTGTTCTTACAATATTTTCTAAGTTTGAAATTATTTCCAAATAAAAGAGAAATTTTTAAAAATTATAGAAATAATCAAAATTTTAAATCTCAGCAGCCAAGCTTAACAACAGGCTAGATACAAGGGAATAATCAATCAGCAAAATGGAAGATAAATATAAGGTATTTTCTATAATGTCATGAAATTAATATGAGCCACGGAAGAGAAAGAAGGTCTAACAAACACCTATTCTCAGTTTCAAGAGGGGAAGGAAGAGAAAGAGTATGCAATATTTGAAAAAAATTAAAAGAAACAATTTTCTAAAAATGATGAAAAGCCAATCCAAAGATGCAAGAAGCTAAAAGATTCTCTAAGCAGGATATGCAAAAAGAAATTTAAAACTAAATGCATCACAGTTATGCTTCAGAACACTAAAAACAAAAGAAAAAACTTAAAAGCAGCCAGAGAAAGAACAAATTACATTCACTGGAACAACTGAACGATAGCTGAGGTTTCAACCACAATGACAGTATCGAATCTTGAAGACTCTAGAATGATGTCCTCAATGTGCTAAAAGAAATTATCAACCCAAAATTTAACAGAGAAAAAATAATTTTTTCCAGGTTAAGAAATCTCTACAGGATGTAGAGGATTACATAGAATGAAAATAACCCAAGATGGAAGATATGAGATGCAGGAAAAAATGAAGAGTAAAAGATAGGGAAATGTAAACAAACTATAGCTATGTAAAATAATAATGATGGCAATAATAATAATAATGATAATAATAATAAACAATGATGATGATAACTGCTGGGGTTAAAAAATAGAAATAAGATATAGCATAAAAAATAGGAAAGAGAGTGATGAGATTTCAAGTGTTCAAAGTTCCCTATGTTAATCAGTGTAATTCTTCCCTTTAGGAATAACTTTAGATTTCGGTAAGTTCCCGTAGAATTTCTAGAGTAACCATCATTGGTTACGTACAATTGAAACCGTATACATAATTTCTAAAATAACTGAGAGAAAACTAAAGGGAGAAAAAGTAATCAATTCAAAGCAAAGTAAGAAAAGCGAGGAAAAAGAAATATAGAAAAGGCAGAAATAGAAGGTGTAAATAAGTCCAAATCTATCAGTAATTACAGTTAATGTGAAAGGACTAAAACTTCCAGTTACAAGACAAAGTTTATCGATCACATTAGCTTAAAAAAATCAATCTATGCAGTGCTTAAAAGACACATGCCTACAACATAAAAAGAGTCACAAGTGAAAAGAGATATATATATAATCAGAGAACTAGCAACTCAAAGTATGCTGCTGTAGCTGTAATAAAATCAGGCTAAATAACCTGTAAGGCAAAAAAATTTCCATCGATTAAAAAGGCCACTATAATAATCAATTATTCAATTCCTCAGAGAGACCAAACAATTCTAAAAATATGCGATGTTATACAACGTCAAGGAAAGGAACATACATATATGGCAAAATTTGAGAGAACTACAATCCACAATTATACTGGGAGATTTTAACATACTTCTCTCAATACTTGATATATCAATCAGAAGAAAAGTACTAATATATATGATTTCAACAAAATCAACATGTTTGATTTACTGTACATATAAATATTATATTCAACAGTTGCAATTTTCAAAGTCTCATAGATCACTTGGACAACAACCCATAAAAGTAAGTCTCAACAAACTGCAAAAGCTTATCATCATATAGACCATGTTCCTTGTAAGAGGGGAAAAAAAAAATCTAGAAAATAGCCATATATCTGAAATGAAGAAATATACTTCTAGATATAGGTCAAGGAAGAAATCATTGAGAAAAGTAAGTTTTAACTGTACAAAAATAAAAACACAAAAATTTGCAAATGAAGCTAAAGTAATACTTAGAGAAAAATTAATAGTTTTAATATGTATATATTTTTAAAAATGATAAAAGGCGAAAATTAATGAACTGTATACATTCATCTCAAAAATTAAAAAAATTAAACAATTAAACCTAAAGAATTTGGAAAAAAGAATAAAGTTATGAGCAAAAACTAAAATTAAAAACACACACAAAGAAATATATAAACAATGAGGAAAATTGAAGAGGCTGAAAAACTGATAAATTTCCAGCAAGAAAAGTCAAGAAAAACAAACAAACAATAGCACAAATAAACTAAAAGGAAATGATGGAGGGCAATTATTTACAAAATAGCAGACATTAAAAAAGTAACAGGATATTTAAATTATTTAATAAATTTGAAAGCTTTAATAAAACAGAACTATAACTGGAAATATCAAACAATCAAGGTGAATGCAAGAAGGAAAAAATATCTGAATGGAATTCTAATAAAGAAATAGAGAAATATTTTTTTAAACTTCTAATAAACAAATTCTATTTTCAGATGGTTTAGATCAGGAGTTGCCCACAGGCCAAATCTGGCCTGTTGTCAGTTTTGTAAATAAAGTTTTATTGAAACACAGCAACATATGTATCATTGATGGCTGCTGTCACAACACAGTGGGGGAACTGAGGACCTGTGCAGAGACCATGTGGTTCACAGAGGCTAAAATGTTACACTCTAACCATGTACAGAAAAAGTTTGGCAACCCTTGGTTTACATTCTATCAAACACCAAAGGCAGAAATAATTCCAATCTGCAACTCATTTTATCAGGTTAATATAACCTTGACAAAGATAGTTTGAGGGGAAAAAAAGACAATTGTACTCACGAACTTACAAGAAAAATCCTAAATAAAAGCCAGAAAACTGAATCCAGCATTACGTCAAAAATATAACACATCATTATTAATTTTGGTTTAACTGAGGAATTACAAATTGATTTAATATTAGAAAATCAATTATTGTATTTCATCACACTAACCAATTAGAGGAAAATCATATTTCAATAGATGCAAAAAGTGTGCAATAAAATTCAACAGTCATTTATTACAAGAATTAAATTTTAGCAAACTAGAAATAGAAAAGAACTTCCTTAATCTGATAAAGGCTACATTAAATTGAAACAAAACAAAAAACTTACATCTTAATTAATGGAAAGCATTCAATGGTTTCTTTTAAGATTAAGGCAATCACCATTTCTATTTGTCATTTTACTTAATGTCCTAGGTAACTAGGTAAACTAAGAAGAAATAAAAATAAGAGATTATAAAAGAAGAAACAAAACTATCATTATATACGTATGATATGACTGTATACATAGAAAATCTAGATGAAGCTGTAAAAATTTTACTGGAATTAACAAGTTTGGCAAGGTTACTAGATTCAAAATCAATGCATAAAAATCAAATGCATTTTTATATACCAGCAATAAATTTCAGAACATGTAATTTTTATTGTGATAAAATATACATAACATAGAATTCACCACTTAACCATAAAGCATACAGTTCAGTGGCATTAAGCATATTATATTGATAATGTTACCACCCCCCGTTTCCAGAACTTCTTTCACCTTCTCAAACTGAAACTCCACATCCATTAAATAGGAACTCCCATTCTCTCCTCCCCCCAGCCCTTCGCAACGCCCAATCTAAGTTTCTGCATCTATGAATTTACTACTCTAGCTACCTCATATATGTGGAATCATACACTATTTGTCCTATAGTGACTGGCTTCTTTCAATTAGCATAAAGTCCTCAAGGTTCATCCATGTGGTAGCGTGGGTTAGAAATCCTTCCTTTTTTAAGGCTAAATAATATTCCATTATATGGATAAGCCACATTTTGTTTATCCATTCATTCATCAATACAGCTGGATCATTTCCACCTTTCGGCTATTGTGAATAATGCTGCTATAAACACTGGTGTGTGTACAAATATCTGTCCAAGTGCCTGCTTTCAGTTCTTTTGGGTATACACCCACAGGTAGAATTGTTGTGAACATAGTATTTTAAAATATCATTTACAATATCATCAAAAAAAAATCAAATGCCTGGGAATAAATCTAATAGAATTGTGCAAATATGTTATAGAGAAACATATAGAGAGAAAATCATAAAATTTTATGAAAGGCCACAAAAGATTTAAATAAAAAAACAGAAATATTACATTCATGGATCAGAAGAACCAATGTCAGAAAGATGTCAAGGCCTTCTAAATTCTTCAATAGGTAATGCAATTCCCATGTAAATCCAACTTTTTTATTTAGGATTTGAGACATGATGAACTGATTCTAAAATTTACACGGAAGAGCAATGAGGCAACAGTTACAAGAACATCCCTGAAAAATAATATGTGCATGAGGGATGTGTGTGTGTGTGTGGGGGGGGGTGACTAAAACGATACCAAACACTAAACATTGTGGTGATTAAAACAGTGTAGTGTTGGTATATGGATAAACTGACTATAGAAGGGAAGGTTCAGAAACAAACCTATGCAAATTTGGAGACTTAATTTATGACAAAGTTAGTCTCTCAGATTCCTCAGTGATGAACAGACTTTTTAATACTTTGTGGTACTATAGATGCTTCACTGTACAGAGAAAAATAAAATTGAACCCTTATCCCGTACTATATACAAAAATCAATTCCATATGGATTAACAAATTAAAACTAGAAGACTTTTAGAAAACAACAGAGCATACTTTTAGGACCTCACAGTAGAGAAGAAGTCTTAAAACAAGATGCAAAAAATACAAACTGAAAAAGGCAAAATTTGATAAATTCAACTATTTTAAAATTAAGAACTTCTATTTATCAAAAGAGACACCATAAACAGAATGACTATTTTAGCCACAATGTAGGAAATAATTTGCAACATGTATTATTCACAAAGGATTAGTGCTCAAAATATATAAAGTATTGAAAAAGCCCTAGATCAAAACAGAAACATGGATAAAAGATCCAAAAACATGCTCAGAAGAGGAAATCAGAACAGGCAAAAAAGTTCAAATGAAAAGCAAATGAGGCTGTTAGACACACACACACACACACACACACACACACACAAACACACACGGATACTACTTCATCCCCATTCCTCTGGCAAAAATTTTTAAACCTGACACTTGAGAATATGGTAAGAATGGGAAACAACTGCATCATATTTACACTGCCAGTGAGAGTATAAATTAGTCCAATAATTTTGAAGTCAGTATCATCCAGTAACATTGATTATGTGCATACCCTAAATCCCAGCAATTCTAATCTTAGGTAAAAATTAAGAGTATATGTCAGAAGACATGTAAAAGAATAGTCTTGTAGCACTATTTGTTATAGCTCAAAATTGGGAACAACCTACCTTGTCCATTTTCCATCAGCAGAAAGGATATGTAAAGTGTGGTATAAGCAGGCACTGGAATACTCTACAGCAGTGAAAATGAATGCATGATATGCATGACAGCTATGTACAACAACATCCTGTGTTTCCCGAAAACAAGACCTGACACTTGTCCGGCTGACACTTGCCAGACAGTCAGCTCTAAGGCATCTTTTGGAGCAAAATTAATATAAGTCCCAGTATTATATTATATTATATCATATTAATTATATTATATTATATTTATTATATCATATCATATTATATTATAATGACCTGGTCTTATATTAATTTTTGCTCTACAAGACGCATTAGAGCTGATTGTCCGGCTAGGTCTTCTTTTCGGGGAAACACGGTAGTCAGGAATTAAGAAGCAGGAAACGAAACTACAGAATTGATTCCATTTCAAAATCCGCAAAACAAAAATCATTGTTTAGTCATACAAAGATAAACTTCAAAGAAATGTTTACTGCAAGTAATTCATTGTATGTATTCACATAGCCATCATTGTTCACTGTCAAACAAGTGGACTGATGGCTTTAAAATGATTGCCAGTTTCCATCATGACTCCTTAATGATAGGCCAGAGTATTACATTATAGCAGTAACGTAACATATTCTTCAAATGAGTTAAGGATTAAAAGCTGCCTGGATAAAGTTACTGTGTCAAGTTTTCCAAACTGTGATCCTTCTAGGTTGTCTTATGCTTATTTTTAACAGCTAAGTTTAGAGTTTCTAAACAGTTCATTAACAAAGAGAAGGATCAAAAAAACATTCATATTCACCGAAAGCTGACCATTCTTTACGGAATCCAAGTGCTCACTGAACACAGGTCCCATCCATGCAGAATCGTATTAGAATGAAAGCACCACCATGCACATCAGTTGTATCAAGTGGTGCAATGTTCATAGGATGTCAGTTCCTGCGGCCCCTGAGATATTCACAGCACTGTGAAGAACGTGTTCTTCTAGAAGGATGAGAAACTCAAGACCCTAAATAACTGAGCCTTTGGACCACCGAATCCTCCAGGAACAGACTCCTGGGAGACGCTATAACATAAAATCATTCTCTTCGTTACAAGAGAATACGGACTGGCGGCTGCATTTCATTGAAAGGTTGGATTTACTTTCAAAGGTAGTTTATATGTCCAACTCACAAGGGCCTCTCTGACTCAACGTTCAAATCAATTTGATTTTAATAGAGAGTTCTTAATAATATGAAGGTAGGCTTATGTTATTAGGTTAAGTGGGAAAAGATAGACATAACATCTAGAATAATATTTACAGTATGATCTACCTGCAGTATGAGTACTACTGTGTAAGGAGATAGAGGAAGATAAGGAGCCAACATATGAAAATGTTACCGTGGAAAATGAAGGAACAACAAGTCATTCTCATAAAGGGCCAACAGGGGCCCACTATAAGTAATAATAATGCTAAATGATAAGCAATGCATATAAGAATAACTCATGTAGTACCCGATACACAGCAGGAGCTCAGTACATGGTAGGAGTCTTAACTATCACTATCCGTGTAACATAAGGGTAGGCCCAGTGTAATGACTTCAAAGTCAACCAAAGCTTATGGACTTATAATAAGCTTCATCACAAGTCAAAATCCATTAAATGAGTCAACACTGTTAAGAGCAGACACGTTGAGTAGCAGAGATTTGTAGCATTATCCTGTTGTTGATGATGTGTGAATCAAAGTGAAGCGTGTATCTAGATCACATTCATTGTTTTTGAGGTATCTTAAGAATGAAACAGGCCATGTGTCCCTGCTTTGGGACAAGTCATAACAGAGCTGGGAGGAACAGCATATTTATCTTTTAGAGTTGACTCACCACTTTCAGCAGGGGAGTTCAGATAAGACCCTGTGATATGGTACATAGTAAAGAAGTCTAGGAGGGAGTTCCTGTAAGACGAAATGTCTCAACAGTTAGCATGTACTGAAGAAATGAAGGCACCCAGAAATCCTAGGCCCCCAAATTAAGATTTCCAAATCTGTTTTTTTCAAGCTGAATCACCACTAGTGTCTGATCAACCTTCAGAGAAACACAGAACAGCATAGAAGCCATCTAACCACTGATCAGAACCATTTGTGTGTTTTATAAACATATGAATACACACTAACACATTCTCCCCCTCTCCTTTTTTTAAGAACTGATTATGGAAGCTTGGCTTGAGGCTGTAATTTTGTGGAAGATGCCAGCATAGTTGTTTCCAAGTTAAAAAAAAAAAAAAAAAGTTGCACTTTTGTACTCAGAGACCTCTTGTTTTAATTTATGCAAAGCTTAAAACATTTTGTTCGGCCTGAGTGAGACCATCTGTGCGAGAAATAAAGGATGCCTGCGGGTACAATAGCAGGAACAGTGATGCTGGATGTGTGGAGGGCGGCAGGCAGCCTGCGGGGTTTGCAACTACTGCTGTGACCTTTACTGCTTTAGAGAAGGAACGAGGGTGATTTCCATATATCGGCTCCTCTAGAAAAGGCCTGGCATTCCTCTTCTCTTGCGCTTTCTTTCTTCCTCATTCCTTAAGAAGTTGGCAAAGCACACTCTACGTTGAGAACTATAGCCAGTTATGAGAATTGTACTTTAACACACACACACACACACACACACACACACACACACCCACCCACCCACCCCACACACCACACAAGCACAAACACCACACACCACCACAGAAACACCACACACACACACACCACACACATACCATACCTCACGCACACACCACACACACACCATACCACACACACACCACACACACACACCATACCACACACACACCACACACCACGCACACAACACACACACACACCACACACGCACAAACAACACACACCACAAACACACACCACACACACACCATACCTCACGTACACACCACACACACACACCATACCACACACACACCACACACCACGCACACAACACACACACATACCACATGCACACACCACACACCACATGCACACACCACACACATACCACGTGCACACACATGCACATACACACCACACACACATAGCACACCATACCACAACACAGACACACCACACACACCACATGCACACACCACACACACCACACGCACACACCACACACACCACACATACCACACACACATCACACCACACACACATACCATACCACATGCACATGCCACACACACACGTACATACCACATATACACCACACATACATACCACGTGCACACACCACACGTACATACACACCACACACACATAGCACACCACACCATAGCACAGACACACCACACACACCACATGCACACACCACACGCACACACACGCACATCTTACATGCACACACACACACACCATACCACATGCGCACACCACACGCACACACACACACCACACATCACATGCACCCACCACACGCACATACACACCACACACACACATACCACACCACACCACAGCACAGACACAGTGGGACATGGTTTGAAGGAAGAAAGACACAGAACAGGAGGGGATGAGAAACTAGGAAGAATGAGATGAACTCAAAAGGGACAGGATAACTATCTCACCTACTGGAAGAGTTGTCCTGTAGAAGGAAGGAGTGGAGGGAGAAATGAATTGAGCCGAATACTGAGTGTCAGGCACTTTGCAAAGAATACTCACATTTAATTTTACTTAATTGCTTAATTGTATTTAATGTGAAGATGTCATCTGGTTTGTATAACCCCAAAAGAAAATGAAGATCAAGGGAAAGAGAGGAGAGAGAAGGGACGTAGGTAGAAGTGGAATGGAGGGGAGAGGGAACCAAAGATGGAGCGTGTAACTTCTGAAGATAAGGGGCTGCCAGGGCGGCAGTGCTCTAGCACGACTGCATGGCCACGTGCCTCGGGCCCTGCTGGGAGAGTGTGCCAGACGTGTCACATTCTTTCCAACCACACGACATGCTCTCTGAAGTGTGGAGGGTTACAGGTTGGTGAGGAGGCACTGATGCCACCTGCGTGGAAATCAGGGTGTGTGTGTGTCGGTCACCACGATCATCAACACCCACACTGCACTCGCACGGGTCTGCCAGGACCTCCCCGCAATGCCGCCCTCGGAAGGGGAGGAGGGCAGTGTGCAGCCTGCACTTGCTGGGTGCGCTGTCCTGGACCAAGGCACCTGAAGAGTAAGGGGTGTACCGCCCCCAAAATGAACACATTGCCTTTTGGACTGGGAAACAGGATGCTTCCAGCAGGTGCGCCTCAGCTCAGCTGACTGTCCTAAGCAAGCGTCCTGAGAGGGGCCCCTCCCCCCCAGGCAGCTCTGCCAGCTGAGGGCTGCCAGGCACTGGTTTAATGCAAGTGTGGTTAGAACAGCCTTTCTCTGAAAATCAAAGCTTTTTTTCAGAGAGAGAAGCATTACTCTTCAAAACGATGACTTTCTTCCTACAGCTCTAAAATTAACATTACAAAGGCCTGACCTTATGTACATTAAGTATTCCCCAAAGAAGCACAAGAATATTTTGTAAGTTTGTTCATATTGTATTTCTTGCTTTTGATTACCTTTGGGACTTATTAAGGAATCCATGCTTTCCCCCCTCCCATTTTTCTTACAGGGGTCCCATGGGGGCTGGGGAAGAAGGAAAGGAGAGCCCAAACCAAGGGTGCGATAGTCACATCAAAGCCCAAAAGACTTTTATTTACCAAAAGAAAGGTTTAAAAGAACCTCAAAAAAGAAATAAGCACTTTTATCTAGGGGTACATTTTACAGAACATTTGTATATAGCTACAGTATATGGCTAAAAAAAAAAAGATCTTTTATATTGAACCTCTTAGATAGGGCATAAAATTAACTTTAAAACAAAGGTAAGTAGATAGTGTTGAGTCACTGAATGTTCTCAAAAAAATCAAAATGATTGTGTTATTTTTCCCATTATGCACCCTTATTCTATCTCCGTGGTCTAGAGTATTAGGTACAAATCAAAATGGATGTGACAAATATGCAGCAGAGGGGACCAAAGCTGATAACGCCATCGCCTGGGACAGGGGAATCGACGTCTGCTTTTGGAATCAGGACCCATGTCTGCACGGTACTTGAGGTGTGGAGGAGGCCAACAAGCCCGGCTGGGAAGCTCCCCCCATTATCTGGGCTTCCTGTTTACACAGCGCCACTGACGCAGTGACCGCTCCAGGGCCATGGGGCTGGGGTTGTTGTCAGATATTTCCAGACAGCAAGGACTCAATGGTGGATTCAGACACCTCTACTGCTCTTCAAAAGCCAGATTGGATAAGGGCCTCAGGCTCCTTCCTCCTAAGCAGAGGCTCTGACTTATTTCACAGTCCTGAGTGAAAGGTGACTGAAATAGGAAACCATTTCACTGAAAATTTTGGTTTTCTATTATAAACATTATAGAGACTTAACCAAAAAGAAGAGAACCCATAACCCCATGAATTAAAGGTGGCCACAGTGTATGTTTTGATGGATGTCCTTCTAGTGTTTTCCATGCACATCGGCATTTATTGTCTCAGGTAAGTACCTTGCTGTGCATGCTGCATAAAACCAGGGGTCATATGTTCGATACGAAAAACGAAAGCAGTCTTGAGTAGATAAACTAAGGATGGGCTAGCCATAAAGACACAAAGGGCCGAAACTAACATCAAGAAGGAGTTTCTGGGACGATGTAAGTAATCCTGAAAGGGGGGTGGGGGAGGACAGCAAGACTCTCTAGATCCTGTTCTGTACTTAATTCACTCCGTCTGCCACCAACATCATAAGTGCATTGCCATCATTTCTCCAGCGCCTTTCAAATGCCAAGCACGTTACAACATTCTCATGAAAACCACATGACATAAGTATTATTAAACACTATTTTACAATCAAGGAAACTCAGACTCATAAAGTTAAGAACCGTTCCCAGAGTTGAAGGGTGGTTCAGGGGATACGCACAACCAGATGTGCCTGACATGAAAGCAGTGCTACTAGTGAACAGCTTACGTCACTGCAGCCGAGGCTCTGGAAAATGCACCCTCGTGAGCACAGCTGTGTTGCATTGCATCTCGTCTGGGGCCGAGCACCTACACCCCTCCTACTGTGGTTGGGAGCCTGGCTGCTGGCATCGCAGTCACTCGGCCGGCTCAGCAGCTTCTGGGAACTGCAGCAATCCCCGTCATCGCTTCTTGTTCTGTACCCACACTCTAGGATTCATCAAATCCCGTCCGGCCCAATGACCCCTTTCTTACCACTACGTGAACCGTAGCACCACCTACGTTCATGTGTCTATGCTACACTTTCTCGACCATCTGTAAACGTAGACAAGAGGGCCAGGGTCTCAGACTTCGCAAGATATCCCACATTCTTGGGTACAATGCCTTAGACAGTAGGTGCTCAATAAATACAATGTTTCAAGAATCCCAGACTGGTATGGTTCATGGAATGAACCTTTCCATCTTCCCCTAAAAATTAGGTCCCAGGGCAGGTTTGATATAAACTGACATGGCCGGGAAGGAGAAAAAGGTAGAAGGGGTTCAAAATGATTAATCTTGGCTTTCTGAACTACAGGAAAGAAGTGAAAAACCATCTTCTCCAGAGACAAATTTGTGGAGCAGAGTAGACCGTAGGGCCTGGCCAAGACAGCAGTGAGGGGGTCTCCTGGGTTGTTAGCTCCTGGGCATGACTGCCAGAGACATGGGGCTGGAGAAGACACCGCAGAGGGACGAGGCTGACAACGAAGGTGATTCTGGAGGCTCGGGGACAGGACACTGAACAGGGGCAGGACAAAGCGACATCAGGAATCTCTATCACATACGGGTACTGCTTCTCACCTGCCCAGTTACCGCAACGCCAACAAGAGCTCTGCTCCTAAAAGCAAACACTTAATTAGAAGTTTATCCTAACTGACGCACTGACAGCTGTGGCGTGTTCCTGTCCGGTCGGAGCTACAACCACCCAAGGGCGTGCATGGAAACACACATGCACACACAGCCATATTTTTCTGACGACATGCATGCACACCTGGTTTCTCTGCAGCACCATAAATAAGGAAGGAGAACGGTGGAAAAAGAGCTGGGAAGAGGAGGGGATGACAATTTGTTCACCAATGACACGGAACAAATGTTATCCCTCTCATAGTTTAAAACAACAGCAACAAAAGGAGAGATTGTCCACTGACAAGGAGACTAAAGCATGACACAGAGTCTGCGTGCGGCACTGAAAGAGTCTGGCTGTGGGGGTGGGAAAGGCTGGTGCGATCTGGGAACACCTCACTCAGGTGGAAGTTTGAGAGGTTGAGGGGGGAGGAGAGAGGGAGGGAGGAGCCAGCATCCAAGGCGCTGGAGGGCGGTCCTGGGAAGGTGTTCAGGCACCACTGCACGGCAGTGCTGGTGTCACTGCCCAGTGGCCGGCCTGCCACCGCTCTGCTCACTGGGCCTGCTGCAGACACGGAATGAAACCCAGTCCTGCCGGGGGTGGCCCCTGGGTAACATTCTCACTTCTGCATCCCATTTTCAGTTTAGGTCGAGATGTTTAAGAAGACAGCAAGCAGCACTCCAGTCCCAGGTGACGAGATCTGCTCAGATTTAGTCTTTGAATGTTGCAAATTAAATTCCCTCATCAGGCCTCTAATCACTCTTACCAGATGGGGCTCGTGCTCAATTTTGGATCCACAGGAAATTTAATGGTTATTGTTTCTGTTTAAATAGGAGATTATTGCATTTTAATAAGTTCTCTTTGGGACTTGCAGCAACAATAGAGCACTATGAATTACTGTAGATAGCTGTTACTGCATGCTGGGGAAAAATCAAGTTACTAAGTGTGACAAGTTGCTTTTTCTTCCCTTCCAGCAATCGCTCCGAGTGTATTTACCACCAAATTAAGTATGTGCCGAGGGGATAATATTTTTATCCTGCCGAGGGGGAGAAGGAGCTTGTCTGTGGATTTTCATTAAAATGACACATCTGTTCAGCAATTTCACAAAGTAATTCTGCTGAAAGTTTTATCAGCTAATTTTAATTATTCACTCCAGTGGGTTGAATACAGGATTCATCATGTTGAATTAATACATTTGACGGGAATTTCACAAAGAGGGGGAGAAAAAGCAATCAACAAATTGAATTGTCATGCAATATGGATTAAATTGAGATTCTTTAATTAGGATAAGCCTGAGATTTGGTATTTTGAAGGTATTAGAAAGCTTAGCAATGCAGCAGTCAAGATTAAGAAAATGCAATTAAATATCACACTTTGGACACAGCCCGGCTAGCGTGTGGCAGAGGGGTCCTCCTCTGAGCCCAACAGTTAACAGTATCAGTTTCTAGTCTCCTCCGTGGGACTGGCATCCACGCCAGGGAGGTACAGCTGCTGTTTGTTTACCATAGATGAACTGAAAGGTCATTGTGTTTTAAAAGACTGGAAGCTCGCTCCCTAATTTAAACTACAATGAGATAGCTAGGGAAGTCACATGGGACAAACAACTAGGAGACACAGATTCAAGTTCTAGCTCTGCAATGATTACTTGTATGGCTCCGAAAAACGCTAACCTTTTTTTATTGAGCACCTCCTGCCGACACCGTCTTAGACAAGACAACGTAACAGTGAACAAGAGCCCCTCCCTTCAGTCTAGCGCAAGACCCCTCCATGGGTCTGTCTCTTCCTAAAGAACGACAGGGTGGGACTTCATGAGCTCCGTCTTCTACTTCTGAAATTCCACAACAGTAACTAGAAATAATCGTACTGGGCTTACTTTATGGTTACACTGAGGATTAAACAGAGCTGTGCAGAGAACATGGAGTGAAAAATCATTATTCTGTAGATATTCTTTTCCACATATACTGGCTTGGTGATGGGTCTGCATAAACTGCTGCCCATAATACTCTGCCAACGTTAAGATGTCATGGGGGAAAGAAGCATCGTGTACATTGAGCCAAGAGAATAACAGAGTCAGTGGAATTTCCGCCAGTGAACGCATTAAAAAGTACACTGTTAGACATCAGGTGAGCCCAAAAGGCTTGCCAAAATTTGTTTATTCCTGTAAAACCAAACAGAAGCTGAAAGTGGGAGGAGAGAAACAATTTTCATTACAGATACAAAATACTTGCTGAGGTAGAAGATACAGTTACTACGCTGAAAGGGTCTTATAGACTCCTTTCTGCGTTAGTTCCTAAAACAAACAATGCATATGGATCAGGATAACGGGCGTGATAATAAGCGTCAATAGGAAAGACAAGAAAAAAAGAAAAAGCATTCACAGGAATACTTACTGGAAAGACACTGCTGACCTAACTTTAGTATAAAGAGGTCAAGTTGCTTTTTTGGTTCCAAACAAAATGAGCAATCACTGCATTTCCAAAAAGTCAGGGCCCAAATATACTCACCAATGAAACCACAAGGCACCACACTGTAACAGTGACAAATACGAAATACTATCTCATTAGCTATATGAACAACCAAACACACACACACACACACACACACACACACACACACACGAAAAAAACAACACAGCAAAAGTGTAAATTCAATTTCTAGCTAATATGCCCAGGTTTTCAGGTTTTTCTAGGAAGTTTTATAATCATCCATGTTCATTCATTCAACAATATTTATGGAGCGTCACTATGTACTGGGGAGCATGATTTCCAGCATGCTCCTCTGGAAACTGGGGACAAAGCAGTGAATGTGGCACAGACTTTGCCTCCTTGACCTAAAAAACAATATGAAAGCAAAGACTCTTAAAGAGTATGTAAATTCAATATCTTCATTTTACCAATGGAAGAAATAAAGGGCCTTCAGAGATATAGCAAAAAAACTCAGGACTAGTCATCCCATCCGACAGAATTTCTACCAAGAGCTCCTTCTGTTACACTAGTGTTTTCCAAATTTTCATTTTTACCTGTGAAACCTTTTTTTAAATAAAAGCTTACCAAGTAGTCCAATTCGAGAAACCAAGAAGAAGCAACTGAGCCTTCGCAGACCCTTGAAGAGTGAGCCAGGTAATGAACAAATGGCTCTAGTGATGATAAAAGGCAGAGACACCATGAAAGAAAAGTCATGGAAATTCTTGAAGGAAAATTTAAAAATTACTGAAAATCCTATGCAGGTCCAGAAAAGAACTGCTAGAGCTTCGTATTTCCTTTATCACCTGAATTAAAAAACAAACAATCATATTAAAGATAACTTAGGGAACATTACTAGTCCATTCCATTTCTTTTTTTGTGGTCACTACGTGTTCAGTTTTATTTTTCTTTCTTTCCCTTAATTCTGGCCCTTGTCTATTCCATGCTCTTTTTCTTCCGCTTGTTTCCAGGGTCCCAGCTGGTTTCTTTCTTGCTTTTCTCTCTAACACCCATGCCAGCTCAGTCCTCCTCCCTCTTTACCTCAGCTTGTTCTCAACTCAGCTTGATCACTATTCTGTTAAAATGTGTGTGTGTGTTGGAGGTGGGAAGCAACAGTCCGTATTTTACTCTTAACAGTAAGTATCTCCAATCATCAAAGAACCAACGTGCTCCGCTGTTTACAAACAAACTCCTGAGAATGAAGAGTTGAGGCAGACAGCCACCCTCAGAACGATCAGTAGAATGTCTAACAAGTATCTGCCATTAGGCACCATGCGAAACATCTATTATTCATTCAACAAACGTTTACGAAGGATCCTGCTATAAGTCAGTTACGCTGCCAGGTGATAGAAAAAGAGAGAGGGGAAAGATAGGTATCCTGTTTTCACGTCTGGTAGGAGAAACAGAGCATCCACGTAAAATCTCAATAACTGTGTGAGTTTTAATCATTAAATCACAAGAAAAGGTAGCAGAGAAGTGACAGTGACACAGCCTGTCAGTCCCTCCTGTTTATGACACAGCTAATGTGCATCCCACAGTTTTCTACGTTAACATACTCACCCAGTGCAGAGGTTGTTTTGCTACAAATCACTGGCACACTAAACCTTTGTACTTGGTGGGTTTTGAGGGAAACCCTGCAAACAGTTAGCTAATGAGTTAGCTAATGAGTCTTGATGTGCACGTTTTCTGCGGCCTGGAGGAGAGAGAGACCACACTTCCACCTGCCCACCACTGCCCCATCCCTGTGGGCTCTTCACTGAGGACTCCAGCTGCCCTGGCGGGGGGCACTGGGGAGATTCACAGCTTCTGCCCTTGGTCTCAGCCAAACGTCCTCAGTGAGGACCAGCTTTCGAGGAGTGAAGCTCCCAGAACAAGCGGCACAACTGCCATGAGATTCTAGCACGGGACTCATGTTCTAGACCTCTGGCAAACGAAGGGCCAGCATCCGAAAGCTGCCACAGTAAATGTCATTCTAAGTGAGCTGAGCTGTTTACTGGCAGCATGAGGTTACCAGCTCAGCCCCATGGCTGACGTTACGCTCCAAGGAGATGGCCACACAGGCACAGTTCCCTCTTGTACAAAACGCGGACCAAAACGCCGCAGGACTATTAGGGCAGCAGCTGACTCAAATACATGTCAAAGCAGCCGGGACGGCACCTGGGACACATGTGATGTCTGGGATTACGAGTACTATGAGTTTTATTATTCCAGGCAGAGGAGGGAGGGGTGTACAGGAAAACACAGAGATCTCACAGCAAAGACGAGAACACTGAGAGAGAGAGAAGAGAGGTGAGAGGCTTGATTAAGGAGCTCGACAGAAGCGTGAACAGCATTCAAGAACTACCAGATCTAGAAAAATAAAATAATCCCAGTACCTGGAAAGTCTTAACACGTGCTCTACCAATCAGTATCCACTCTGGAACCTAAATCAATATAATGCCTAGTACAAAAATTAGTCCACTATATATTCATTAACATACAGTAATTACCCTATGTCATGCGGGGCGGCCTGCGGGGTCTCAGCTCCCGCTCCCCACATAACAACGCAGGACATGGTGAGGCCAAAAAGGAACACCCACGGAGCCACAGGTAGGGGAGTCATACCACTATAGTCTCACTGGAGGCTGGATTCACACGACGTGCAACCTGCTGTCTGCTTTTCTGCCAACCGACTGACTCTCCTCGACTCCCCTCGACTCGACTCCCCAACATAGCTGTGGTAGTTATATTCGTGGCCAATGGCTCAATGGTTACAGCTGACGACCAACTAGCCACAGCTGACAGCCATCCAATCACAGTTGATGGCCATTTACTACCTGAGCCAGCACCTTTCCATGTGATGCCGAGAGCCTGGAAACTGTTCTCTGGGGCTCTGTCCTCACATTCCACCCCTACAGGGTCTCACCTCACAATCTACATGACAAGCATCTTCCGCGAGGGTCCCTGTGCCATATTAGCCTATCGGCACCTACAGACGCAAAGAAACAGTAGTCTTAGGAACCAACAGTGGCAAATCCCTTCCATCTGGGAGGATACACGCTAGCTTTTTGTCCTGGGAAAGGAGGGTCGCTGCCTTTCCCGGTTTGTGGTACCAGAGCTTTATGGTAGTGCTTGGGGTCCCTTGTGTAGTTTCGACATGTAGCAGAACAGGGGACCCCATAATAGGCCATAGTGAGAGCATATAGGTTCCCCGCAAAATCATCCCGATATCGGGACCTTCGTATACTACAGTCACTTGCGGTGGCCACTCAGCCACCACCCCTGGCATCACTTTCAAATCATGAGTCAAACCAGCCCGCCATGGGGCTATCAGGCCCAACCACCGACAGCGGGGGCTTTTGACCTGCCAGGGCCAAGTCCATTGCTGCCGTTCCCCTGCTTTCAAGCAGGTGGGTGCTGGCAGCAACATGTTTCCATTCCTGCCGTAGCCTGGCTTTAACAGAGTCTCACTGGTGGTAACTTGTAACTGAATGGGAGCGGTCATTTGATGTAACAGAGCTTCTACTGGTGCGGGCCCTCCCTTCCGTGGCCTCTCATTCCAGACTCTCAGGATGTCCCATAGATGTGAGGCCCAGTCACACATCATGGGAGGGTGTTTTGACACCCGGAAGCCTTGCTTTAGAAGGCCGTTTTAGCGTTCAATCATGCCAGCTGATTGCGGATTGTACGGGGTATGAAACAACCATTGTACGTCCATCCTGGCAGCCCAGCGCTGCACTTCTTGCCCCGTAAAATGGGTACCCCTGTCACTTTCAATGACTTGGGGGCGCCCATAGAGGGTGCACAGCCATGTAAGAGTGACCACTGTATGCTGCTGATCCACATCCGGACACGAACAAGCAAACATCAACCCCTAGCAGTGCCCGCTGCTGTAAATGCATACATCGCATTGCGGGCCTTAGGCAGGGGTCCAATGTAATCCACTTGCCAGCGAGTAAGGGGCACCCTCCCTTGCGTAATCTGCTGTGTCACCCAGAGCAGCCTCCGCCTTTGGGGGCTGTCCTGGCACAGACGGCACAGTCATAGCAGGCATCTGCTATCTCCTGCCATTTCAAAGGCAGACCCCAGCGTCTGCTCACCTGCCACATGGTTCGGCTCCAGCGTGCTGCAGTTTCCTATGCAGCCAATGGGCCACATCAGTGGCAGGAGCCTGTTCTAACCATGGGACCTGTGCTAGGGCATCTGCTTCATCATTACCTGGGGACACTAAGGGGGAGTGACCTGTGACATGCATTAGGGTCACCTCCTTTCTCTGCCCTAGGTCCCAGAGGTCCTGCCACATGGCTTGACCCCAAGTGGACGATGTCCTACCGACCAGTTTTGGTGTTTCCACGTAGGGAGCCACAACGTTAGGCCCTGGAACACCGCCCAGCTGTCAGTACAAATAACTAGGGGCCCAGGCTCATGGCTGATTACCATCCACACAGCCCGTAGCTCAGCCCACTGGCTACTCTGGCCCGTCCCAGTATCAAACCAAATGGTGTCTGTTTTGGGCTGCACACCAATAGCCGTCCAAACAGGTGCAGCCCCTCAGCTAGAACCATCGGTAAACCAGGCATCCTCATGTACCGGGGGCTGTCCTTCTATGTAGGGCAAGGGCTCCAAGTCCTCCCCTCTAGGCAGAGCGCTTGGCTCAGCCTGGGCTACAAGCTCCAAGGCCCCAGGACCTGTTGTAACTCTGTGCTCAAAGGGCTTGAACTAAGGGTGCTACGTTGCTCCAAGTAGGCACCCCACTTGGCGAGGGTGGTGGTCTGTGCCACCCCCATTTTTGGTCCCTGGGTCCACGTACGGACCCACCCCTGGATGGGATAGGTTGTTCGAACCAATACCCGTGCTGTTCCTGTGATGGCTTCTGTGGCCATTAGGGCTGCGTACACAGCAGCCAGCTGTTTCTCTATTAGAGAGTAGTGGACCTCTGCTCCTTTCCATAATTGGGACCAAAATCCCACTGGCAACTGGAGATGCTCCTGCCGTTGCCAGAGGTCCCATCCGTACCCCTCTTGGTTTACGTGAACATCAAGTTCAAATGGGCGGCCGGGGTCCACTACTTGCAGAGCCTGTGCCTGCTGCACTGCCCGTTTTGTGGCAACGAAGGCTTGCTCTATAGCCTCTGTCCAATCTCATGAGGCCCCCTTTTTTATCATATTGTACAAGGGCCTTGCCCTTTGTGCTAAATGGGGTACAAACGCCTGCCAATATCCCAGCAGACCCAAATACATCTGCAGTTGGGAGACCCTGGTCGGCCAGGGAAAGGCTTGTACTTTGTCAATAATCGCCTCAGGTATGACATTTGTCTTACCCAACCACACAACACCCAAAAACTTGACGGATAAGCCTTTTCCTCATTCACAGCCCAGCCATGTGACTTCAGGTGGCGGCGAAGAGAGGGAGCTGCTTGCTCTAAATCAGAAAGAGAATCTGATGTTAATAAAATATCATCGACATAATGAAATAAGGCCACAGAGGACGGGCGATCCCACTGTGCCAAACCCTGGGCCACGAGCCCGTGGCAGATAGTGGGGCTGTGCAAGTATCCTTGCGGAAGGACTTGCCACTGCCGCCCATCCCAAGTAAAAGCAAACTGCTCTTGACACTCGAGTGCAATGTCAATGGAGAAAAAAGCATTGGCCAAGTCCTCTACATAGTGATACGTTCCTAGGCAGACAGTCAGGTGATCCATCAAATTGTGAATTGAAGGAACTGCAACATTCAAAGGTGACATCGCCTTATTTAACTCCTTTTAGTCCACAGTCATTCGCCAGGTCCCATCTGGCTTCTTGACAGGCCATACTGGGGAGTTAAAGGGACTGTGCGTTGGCCTCACAATATGTGCCTTCTCCAATTCCAATATTGTACGACCAATCTCCTCCTGCCCTCCTGGCAGGCGGTACTGTCGCACTGTAACCACGCGCCAGGGCTGTGGCAACAGTTGAGGAGGGTGGTGAGCATGCCCACGTGTCACTGCTTTCACCACCCGGATCCGGAGACGGAACTCTCCTACCAACGTCTGTAAGCTGAGGCCATGTAGTACGTCCACCCCTAGAGTATATTCCGGAACGGGGGAGACATAAACCTAGCAGGTACAAGGGGGAAGCCTTCCTATACCCAGTGGTAAGGAAACGGCTTTCACAGTCACAGTCTTTCCCCCGTAGCCATCAATGCAGATTGCTGGTCCAGGGAACAGTTCTGGGTTCCCATAAAGAAGACTGCAGTCTGCACCAATGTCAACTAGGGCCAAAACCCTCTGCACATTAGAAGGGGACGAATGTATGGACAGTTCCACGTGGGGCCTCCAGTCCCTGCTCGTCCCCTCTGACCGGGTACCTCGGCCCCACCCCTAATCAAGCTGGAAGGAGTTGGCCTCAAGCAGCCACATGAAGTCCTGGAGGGACACGGGTCGCGCTTTCCCAAACTTCTCCTTTAGGCTTCTCCGGAATTGCTGTTCCGGACACAAATGTGTCCAAAGTTCCAACAAGAGTGCATTGGGTTGTCAGTCTATTTTTTCCCGATGGAACCCTGCTGCCACGGGATCACGCCACATCTGTGCGCGTGTTACTCTCTGAGGCCCGTGACCTCGCCCCTTTACTTTTGATTTGGGCTTCCAGGTCTCAACTGCGCGGACCTCCTGTCTTAACTTCCTTCGCCTCTGGCTTTCAATATCCCCTAGGGTGGCCATGGCAGTTGTAACTTCATGGATCCGTCGCCCCACATAGGACGTAACAATGGCAACCAAGGTTCCAAAAGCACTCGTAGGTACAGTATCCAAAACCAGATCTCTCATGCTGGCTGTAAAAAGCTCGCCATCCGGCCCCTGCATATTAAGGTTGAAAATAGCATGTGTCATACCCATTTCACGGATGATTTGCATAAGTTCCGTATATGACTGCCATTGACTCACAGTGTCTGGCAGCTGGCCAGCCTATCCCCATACTGTGCGTACCGCAGCAGTGAGCCACTCCATTAGAGAGTGGTTGCCCTGGTCGTGGGCCAACCTATGGCAGTTCTGTAACCTTTGTCACAGGGACGGATGCACTGTCACGAAGGCCAGCTTTTCCATCTCACCTGGGGAGCAGAGAATGTTGTCTGCTCCCTCATCCCATAAACATAGTAGCCAAGCCATGACTGGCTCTCCAGGGCGCTGTCTGTACCGCCTCCCCAGCTCCTGCAACTCAGTGGGAGTGTATGGGGTGTAGGTTGTGAACTCAGTCACAGCTGGGTTGCCGGCAGCAACGTCCCCAGGGCCCAAAGGTTGCTCACGTTTTACCCTTTGCTTCAAGATTGGCCGGGCTTGGGGGTTGGGAGCTACATTGTCTCCACTCGCTTCCTCCGCCTCTGCCTCAGAGTCTCCAATGTGGGGCCCTTCTTCTAACAGGAGGACCGGGGCTTCCAGTGCTTCCAACCGGGACACCTGGTCTGGCACCTGGGCCATTTCATGAAGCGCATTTTCTGTGTTGAGACTCAAGGCCGTGAGGAACATCCAGCCCACGTGGCCGGCTGTAGCCTTCGCCTCCTCCAGCAACCGCCCAGCCAGAGCCTGCAGGGCCCTCTCCACGCTGGCCGGAGAGCCGTCTATGTCCTCCCACCCCTCCTTGGGGCTCCAACTCCTGAGAACAGTGGCCACCGGGCACCACACACTGTGTGGGGGCCACACATCCTCCTGCCCAGAGTCAGACTCCATTCCTACCTGGTCGGAATCTTGCTCACCGTGCCAGGTGTCTGAGTGGGTGGAGGCCGCCGTGTAAGATGTCCACAACCCTCGGAGCCTAAGGCCGCAGCAGATCACCAAAAGGAAGGCAACGCAGTCCGCCGCCAAGAGGGAGGAGTGCCAGCTGGAGGCTTGAGTCTCCCAGGCAGATCGCACATCCCGTTCCTGCTGTTGTTCCTCATGGGCCTCCCAAAGCTGGGCTCTCACACGCACAAACCGCTCCACCATCCCCTGGTAAGTTTTGGCCGGCACCGTACCCTGCTTACTAAACTGAGCTTTTATACGTGTAAACTGCTCCAGTACATTCCGAAGCGTTTCGGCTGACATCACACCCTGCTCGCTGTGCCATTTGTTATGCAGGGCGGCCTGGGGGGTCTCTGGTCCCGCTCCCCACATAAGAACGCAGGATGTGGCTAGGCCAAAAAGGAACACCCAGGGAGCCATAAGTAGGGGAGTCATACCACTGTAGTCTCACTGGAGGCTGGATTCACACGACGTGTGACCTGCTGTCTGCTTTTCTGCCAACCGACCGACTCTCCTTGACTCCCCTCGACCCGACTCCCAAACATAGCTGCGGCAGTTATATTAGTGGCCAATGGCTCAATGGTCACAGCTGATGGCCAACTAGCCACAGCTGATGGCCATCTACTACTTGAGCTAGCAACTTTCCACGTGAGGTCGAGAGCCTGGAAACTGCTTTCTGGGGCTCTGTCCCTATACCCTATCAAAACGATCAAAGAAAAAACACAGCCTACTGAAAGCACAAATATCTATGACTTTAGATCCACAAATCTGACATAAAGGTCCACATTCTGGCTAGAATTTCTACCAATGAAACTACAGCACCTGATGGAACTCAGTTGTGATGACTGCAGACTCTGAGCTCAGTTTTCTCTCCTTGTTTGAACACAACACAAAATTGCAAGTACCACCACCTTGCCCCAGGCAGCTTTTGGAACGATGGTCACCTTCTGACAATCAGGGGAACTAAAGCAATAGACACCAAGTAAGTTTGCCCGCTGTGGTACAGCTGGTTGAGGGCTGTCATGCCACTTATTTCACGCCTGATGTGCTAGTTGGAGCCTGCTGCGTACTGAGCGGACGTTTACTGGCCATGGGATGCTCAGCTCTGTGACTCACGGTCTTCTCTTCACAGCCTGAAGCTTGATTAGAATCCTTGGGGAACCGTTTTAGCATCAAAAAAGACAGAAAGTCCACCAAAAATTAGACCCTTGTTTGACTGTGAGAGCAGAGATGAAAGGCACACTGCTGTTAATGGAAAAATATACATCAGATAAAAGCCAAGGGATTAGGTCAAACTTGACCAATTTATCTTCCTGCAATTCCAGCTTTAAACTCAGCAGATCTGGAGTCGTAATCACAATTATGTGCGGTCCATTAAGCAATGCCTTCCCCTCGTATTCTCCCCGTGTCCTTCACAGCTTATGTTACCTATCAGAAGTCTCAGAAGGTTTTGAGAAGAAAAGCCACCATTCACTTAAGTAAAAAGCACACAGTTCCAACCTCTGTACAGTTGCAGTACTCATTTCCACGGGAAAATTATTTCCCAGCACAGTGTGAAGCATGGGTCCCAGGACACAAAAAACTGTGGTGTGTACCTGCACAGGTGTAAGCACATGCATAGGTATTAGCTGACGTGGAGGAAGGTCAGGAAAGAGGCAGAAAAGCAGTAACACCAAGTCTTACAAAAGGGGGTTCAATTTGGTAAGCTAAATGTAGGTCTCAGGGTCTTCTCACCCAAAGTGACATCTGTAAAAAAAAGTTATTCAAATGCATGTTTAGAGACCAGTGTTCCCAGTAATTCCTCCTTTTGTCTATTAAAAAACCTAATATTACTCATATTTGAATCCCATAATGTTATGGAACCTGTAAAGGGGCAGAAAAAGCAATATATTTTGTTTAATCTTGAATTAGATAGTTTTTTTTAAAAAAAAAACTTAGAATTCTGAAATTTTCCTTTATCAAAATTGAACGAAATATTTAATGAGTGCCAACTGCTACCTGTTGTCATGATTAATTATTAAACACAGGTTTTTGACAGTTTTTGAAAATGCAAGTAAATGTACTGTACACCCACCTGAAAAAATTGTTAAAACTATTAATGCTACTTGTGATGACAATGACAAAAACAAGGGAAAAAACTTGATAGAATGTTTACCTTAATAAAGCAAAAGCCAAAGTTATATACATTATGTTGTTTGAGCATGTCAAAATTATACACATATATGTTCACAAAAAGTATACAGAAAAATGTCCAGGGCAGCTTTATTAATAATAGCCCCAAGCTGGCAACACCCAAAAATGTCTACCAATAAGACAACTGTGGCAAATTCATAAATAAAATATTACCAGCAACTGAAAAACTAACAAATCCCTGATACACCCCAAAACATGGATGAATCTCAGCAGATGTTATGTTGAATGAAAGAAGCCAGAAACAGAAGAGTACATACTGTAACATTTCATTCATGTAAAGTTTAAGGATAGGAAAAATCAGTCTATGATGACAGAAGTCAGAACAGCGGTTAACTCTGGGATGGGGACAGAGATTCGGAAGGGAAGCATAGGGGGCTCTGAAAATGTTCTGTATCTGAATCTTGGTGGTAATTCACTATGTTTTCATATGTAACAAGCCACTGAGCTGTATACTTAAGATTAGTGTCTCAGTCCACTTGGGCTGTGTCATAAAACATCATACACTCGGTGGCCCTTAAACAGCCAAAATGTATTGCCCACAGTTGTGGGTACTGGAAGTCCAAGCTCAGGGTGACTGGCAGCAAGGGCCCCCTTCTGGGTTGTAGACTGCTGACCTCACTGGATCGCCTGTGTGGGAAGGTGCTAGGCGGCTCTGTCCGGCCTGTTTCCTAACAGCACTGGTGCCATTCCTGAGGGCTCCATCCCCATGGCCTCCCCACGGGACTTGCCTGCTAGACCATCACACTGGGCATTACAACTCCAAAATATGAATTTGCAGGGGAAAAACACTCAGACCACAGCAATTAGTGTAGTTGGTAGCAAGTATGGCTTTAGACAATTGTGAAACCGTCATCACTAAAAGAAACATTACAACGGGGCAAAATTGTTAACAACAACCTTTAAAGGATACTGAAAATTGACCAAAGGTATAAACAAAATAAGAAGTATTTATTCAATAAAATTCAAGACTTTAATAAGAACAATGGGAGTCTGCAGACTTTAGCTTGGTGCTACTCCCATGTCCCACCCTCTCCCAGCTGCATGGGGCAGGACTAACGTGGGGGGCAGGACTAAAGAGGGAGCAGGGCTAATGTGGGGGGGCGGGACTACCGCGGGGGTCGGGACCAATGGCGGGTGGAGCAGGCTATGAGGAACAGGGCTCTGCTGCTCCAGGACTGACTTTATTTGGAGCAGAATATGGAAAATTCTATGCCCGGGGTGTTAAAAACAATAGTGATCTCAACAGAAAACAATCAGGGAAGGGCAACATTGCAGCTGGCCTGAAATGTCATTACTGATTAAAGCGGGTGACAAACCAACAGACCAGCCAGAAAATGAACAGAGACCCAGAGAATGAAACAGGGCCTTGGTAAGATCCTATTTCAGTATGGAAGGCTGTGCATATCCACACAGCTGTGCACAACAAGCTCAGGAGATGGGAGAAAGCCTTTGCAAGTGACTTATTCCTGCTCAGCATGAGACTTCACAAACAAAGGAGGCAAAATCTAAGGCAGACTTGTCTGTTGGCTGAACTGTGATTCTCTCTCCAAACTGTACATGGATCCATCAGAAAAAGGTGAAAGACTTAGTGATTTAGTGGATCAAAGTGAGGAGCTCAAAGTGCCCAAACAACCACAGACCAGTCTCTGGCTGAGCACTAAGTCATGTGACCCAGAGGTGATTCTTAGGAAGCTAGACTTTCATATTCAACAAACGGGGGGAGGGGAGAGTATAAAGATGAAGGGGAGTGCAGTAGGATAACAAAGAAGAGACATTGGTGGCCACACATGATGGAGGAATCATGTTCCACGGAATTAACAGGAACAACCACTACCTCACATGGGAATTAAGGGGAAGGGCAAGGGCATCAGAATACAGAGCTGCTACAATATATTGTCTAAATGCCCAATTTTCAGTGAAAATTATGGGGAATGCAAAAAATAATGGACCCATACACAAGAAAAAAATCAGTTTAAAAAAACTATCTCTGAGAGGGCCCAGAAGTTGGACTCAGCAGACAAGTACCTCAAAGCAGCTATTATAAGTATGTTTGAAGACTTCAAGGAAAAAAGTGTTGGAATAGTTAAAGTTTAATGTCATAATTTATCAAATAGAAATGTTCACCTTTTCTTCTCTTAACTAATTTAAAAGACAATTGCACAAAACAGTAATTATAAAATTTTACTGTAAGTCATACAACATATAAACATGTACTATATATAATAATAGTTATTAATAGCACAAAGGCAGGAGAGAGTTAATAGAAGTACAGTGTTGGTGACCAAAGAAATAATACCAAGAAATAACTCAAACCCACAGGAAGAAATAGAGTAATGGAAATAGTAAGCATACAGGTTTATATGCATACATACATATTTTTTTTAAATCTGTAAATATATGTTTCTCCTTTCTCGTGTTAACTTCTTTAAAAGACATGAGTTGTACAAAGCAATGATTATAACAATGTATTGTTTGGTTTATGAAATATATAGGTATAATGTACATGATAATGAAAGCACAAAAAAGGATGACATGAAACTATACTGAAGCAAATCTGTGTGTATTACTGGAATTAAGTTAGTGTTGAACTAAAATAGATTGTGATAAGGTATGATTATATATTTTAATCCCTAGTGCAACCACTCAGAAAATGACTCTAAAATTATAGTGAAAACCAACAAATTGAAAAGATACACTAAAAAACATATATTTATTGCAAAACAGGCAGTAAAGAAGGAACAAAGGCATAAAAGAAAAATAAGACAAATGAAAAAATCAAAATGGAGACAGAAATCTAACTAAATCAATGATGACATTAAATATAAATGAGTTAAAACCTCAATTTAAAAGGAAGGGATTGTTAGAATGGATTTTAAAAATCCAAGTATATGCTGTCTATGAGAAGCACTCGCTAGACTCAAAGACTCAAATACAAATTGAAAGAAAAATGATTACAAAAGCAAAAAATAAACATAAAAGAGCTGGAAAGAGTACACTATCACATAAAATAGAGTTTAAACCAAAATTGTTACTAGAGACAAAGAGGGACATTTTATGATGATAATAGAGTCAATCATCAAGAAGATATAACAATAATTTATACACATACACCCATCTAACAACAGAGCCCCAAATTACAGGGAGCAAAATCTGACAGAACTGAAGGGAGAAATAATCAACCAAATAATAATAGTTAGAAACTTCAATGTCCCACTCTAAACATGGATAAAGCAGGTAGACAGAAAAATCAACAGGGGTATAGTTGTTTTAAACATTATCAACCAAATTGATCTGACACATATAGAACACTTCACCCCATAACAGCACTGTACACCTTCTTTTCAAGCACATATGGTACATTACCCAGGACAGAGCATATGCTAGGCCATAGAATAAGTATCAACAAATTTAAAAAGCTGAGATCATAAAAAGCATTTTTCTGTATTTCTAATTAAGTTAGAAATCAAAATAAAAGGAAATTTGGGATTTGGGAAATCCACAAATATATTTAAACAAATCAACATACTTCTGAATATTCCATGGGTCAGGGAAGGAATCACATGAGAAATTTAAAATTATTTTGAACTTTATGAAACTAAAAACACAACACTATATCAAAATGAATGGGCTAAAGCTAAAGTGTTGCTATAAATACTTGTGATGGAAAGATCAAACCAATAACTGAAGCTTCCGTCATAAGAAACTACAGAATGAGGATGCAGAGCAGAGTGATGCAAATATTCTAACACTGGATTATGGTTACACTGGTTACACCACTCTGTGAATTTAATATAACTCATTTAATTATAGACTCAACATGGGTGAGTTTTATGGCATATACATTATAAGTCAATAAACATGATTTCTTCTTTTAGAAATCACATGGGAAAAATGACGAGAAAGAAACAGGCGAAAAAGCATCACTATGTTAGATTGACAGGATATATGTATTTTTGTCTACTTTATACTTATTTTTTTTAAAGTTTATTGGGGTGACAATTGTTAGTAAAGTTACATAGATTTCAGGTGTACAATTCTGTATTACATCATCTATAAATCCAATTGTGTGTTCACCACCCAGAGTCAGTTCTCCTTCCATCACCATATATTTGATCCCCTGTACCCTCATACTTTGTACTTATTTTTATAGTGAAAATAATTATTTAAAATTAAAAAGAATCATTAAATTTCCACGTTTTATACATATCGAAGACTGCCTTAAATGTATTAAAGGAGTCTTCGGGCAGCCATCTAGTTTAACTTCACATCTCAAGCTAAGAATACAACTAATTCACATAAAAATGGGATTTTCATGAAGACTGTTTTCAGGTGGCTTAATGGTGATAAAAATCCCAGGAAATCACCATTATCCCAACCCCTTTTAGCTGTACTTACTTAAGAGACTCCTTTAAGCATCTATTCATTTTAGGAATGTCTTCCTGGTGTCTAATGTTTAGTCACCTTTGGCACAATTTAAATTCATTTCAACACAATGAATATTCTGCGATTTCTGTTCATGTCCTAGTTCTACCACTTATAACACTGTACAACATTTTGCCTCCATATCTTCATCTGTATGATGGAAAAAAAACAATGATATTGTTGCAAGACCTAAATGATATAATGCATAAAATATGCTTTAAAAGTACCCAGTATATAGTAAGCACTTACTAAGCCTTATTATAAAGAAATGAAAAAGGTAAAATTCCTTTGAAAGAAAGAAGTGACAGCAGGGTGACTGAACGAAATTAGCCAAGTCTGCTCTCATCCCTTCATAAAAGAAGTTGGGTTGTCTGAAGTTAACTGAATGCAGAAAAAAAGAATGTTAAGGAAATAATCTATGACATGTAATTTTTTTAAAGGGGTGGGGAAGCTTCTAAGTAATTCAGTTCTGCGTTGAACAATAGCTTAAACTCACACAAGGAACAGAGTAGCTTTTAAGAGATGACATTCATGTTGAGGTATGTCATGGATGAACAGACATTTACATGTTCAATTCAATAAACTGGCTGCTTTGGTCTGATTAGTCCTACTTGAGTTAATTAAAATATTTCTATTTCTTCTGGTAGTCACAGCTCTCTGTACAGTTTACAGAAGCTGGAGATGGATTTTTAATACTGTTTACCAACTATACGGTTCTGATGGACACTTTAATCATGCAATACAACTACAAAATCCACCACTGGGAGCTGTTCAAGTCTTGAGCCCAACTGAGGAAAAAAATTACACAAACACCGCCATTTTCGGTTGGCGTTAACTAGAGAAAGGGAGCTGGAAAAGTTTATAATGCAATCATGTTCTATCAAACTAATTTTTCAAGTAGCATCATCTTCCTTAAATTAATACCCTGTATGACAATCAATGTTTATGATGCTTTGCTGTTTTGTGTTTTTCTAGAAAATAACATTGCTAATTAGTAAATAACAACTGCATCTTAACCTTTCTACAAATGTTAAAGGACTAACATCTCAACTGGCAGCTGCCTCCAAGAATTTCACAGGGTCTTCAACATCTAAAACCCCAAAATGGATGATGAACTTTTACATGTGAAAGCTCCTGGGACGTGAGCTGGATTCAGTGATCCTTCAGGCTGGATGACCAGCCACCTATCTAGAATGCCAGAGAAGAGATTCAGGCACAGGGCAGAACATTTCTAGATAACCTTTCCAGGAAATTTACAGCTCTAAAATTATGCTAGTCTAGTAGTTTAGAGGAGATTTCCCGAATTGATTTTTTAAAAACTGGTTTGAGGAAAAGGAGGCAGAGAGATAGACTAAGATGTTAAAAAAATTAAGTAATTTTCTTTCTTTTGTGTCTGGACATACTAAACCCAAAGGAAACACTGATTTGACGCAATACCAGTAGCTCTGGTATTTTATTAATTGCTAGGTAAAATGTATTTTTAAAGGAGGGGGAATTCTCTCTTACAGTCAAGACTTAATATAGAAGACATTTATAAGGGGAAATTTAAGTTCTTAAATAAGCTTCTTAAAACTATTAAGAAGCATAGACTTTCAGTTGATTGTGAAGACCAAACCTGTATAAAAGCACAGGGAACGTAAACTGCTTCTCAAATGACATTAAATGTTGCCTAATTTTTTCCACACGTGTCACAAATGCACATGCAGACCAATATTTTAAAAGGATGCTATATTAACCATGAAAAACACCGATAAGACAAATTTCCAGGCAAAGAAACATTACCATAAAGCACAGCAAAGACCACTCACATACTTTAGAAGCTGGTTGAAAACACATCAGTGGGAATGTTCCCGCCCTGACCAGTAAAGCCAGATCTCGATGCATACTGTACTTGGCTTCCTCCAAACTTCTGGGGGCTTTTCAAAGTGGAATCTTAAATTGCAAAATCTATGGAGCAATTTCCCAACATTGCAGTAGAATTAAGTGGCCTAATGATTTGACGGTCATAAAGTATCTTGAGATCCTTAAGCAAATATAACTCTACCAGTTAAAGCCTCATACTGAAGAAGACAAGCATCCTTCAGTCTGAACCCTAACAGTCTATGCTATATATTACAGAAAAAAAGAATCCACATTTTAACCATAAATGTTAAAATGCAGCCCTCGAGTTCTCTAGTTCTCTTCCCTTCTTTACAGCAAATACATTTTGCATGCTCCTACTGACCATCTCCACGTCCACATTCTACCCATTTCTAGATAAGAAAAACTGCTACGATGCAGCTCCATGATCATTCACTTCTTAAACACCCATTCCTACCTCTGCTACCTTGCAGTCCCCAAAAGTGACATTTAAGGCGGTGACAGAAAGAGGTTAGAAATAGCTACTTCAATTCCCTGCCTCAGTTTCCTCTTCCACAAAATAGGATAATAGCTATCACAAAGACTAACTACATAGCATGAAATATATGAAATGCTGGACATAACAGACATTTAAGAAATGTTAATAGGAAAAATTTAATCCGCAGGTCATTTAATCTTACAATAACAAAACTGAACAAAATTTTTTCTGTTAATAGGACATTAGACAGTTTGTACTTAAGAGTATACTTTCTTGTTGGGGAACTAACTGTATTTACCATATTTCCCCGAAAATAAGACCTAGCCAGACTATTAGCTCTAATGCGTCTTTTGGAGCAAAAACTAATATAAGACCTGATCTTATTTTAATATAAGACTGGGTATAATATAATATAATATAATATAATATAATATAATATAATATAACATAATATAATAAAATATAATACCGGGTTTTATATTAATATTTGCTCCAAAAGACGCATTAGAGCTGATGGTCCAGCTAGGTCTTATTTTCAGGGAAACACGGTAGATCCTTCAGCTTCCAAGAATACTACAACCAAGCGGGAAAAATATGTGATGACAAAAGGCCAAAACCAAATGATAGGTTCTGTACGATTCTATTTATACGAAATTCTAGAATAGGCAAAAATCATCTAAAACAGAAAAAAATCAGAATAGTTGTTCCTCTAGGGGTAGGATTGGGGAGAGGACTGACTGAGGGGGGAATTTTTGGGGTGATGACATTATATATCTTGACAGGGATTTAGGTTACGTAGGGATAAATCTTGTTAAATCTCAGAGAATGTACATTTAATGTTGGTACACTTCATTACATGTAAATTTTACACAAAATCTAAACCATTATTAAATTCTACTTAATGATATTCATGCTTAAGTATTTCTGAGAAAGTATCCTGATGTCTGAAATTTACTTTGGAATAAACCAAAAATAAAATGCATAGATAGAGGATAGATAGGTGATAAAACAAGTGTAGCAAAATGATAATGGTAAATTCTAGATGGTGTTTGGTATTAACTGTAAATTTCTTTAAAACTTTTCTATACGTTTGAAATTGTCATAATGATATAAAATAAGGAAACGAATGACAGAAAATAATGAGAAAAACTAATGCATGGTTGATTCTTTCAACATCCCTAGCCAAACCCACTCCCCCAGAAGAAGAGATACCATTCGCCCTTGGTATCTCTCCAAAGGTCCACAGCCTTATCCTTCGGGGTCTGGCTGAAATCACCATTCCCAGGCATCCTTACCCAACCGGTCAGGTCTTAGCAGAGTGTCACCTGCAGCAGAAATGATATCCCTCTTCCAAACTTGTAAAGCACTGGTGTCTTCTGTCACGGAGTGACCTTTACCATGTAACATCTGATATTGTGTCTCTCAGTCTTGTCGGTACGTCCTTTCCAGATCAACTGTAAGCTTCTTCAGGGCAGAAACTTTCTCTCTGACTATCCCTTAGTGCTGAGCACTCTGCCAGACACACAGCAGATGCTAATGAAGTAGCTCGTGACTCTGCTGCCGGGCTGGAAACTGCAGCCCGGGGGCCAAACCCAAGCCACTGACCGTCTTTATACAGCCCATGAACTAAGTGGTTGAAAAAAATCCAAGAGAATGATGTTTTGTAACAAATGAAAATTATTTCAAATTCAAATTTTTGCGTCCATAATAAAGTTTCATTGGAACACTCTCACTCTTCTTCATGTATTATCTACAGCTGCTGTCACACTACAACATCAGATTTGTGTAGTTGTGACAAAGACTGTAGGGCCACACAGACAAAAATATTTACTAACTGTCCTTTCACAGAAAACATTTGCCAACCCTTGCACTAGAGAAATAGCTATTGACTCTCAGTCTTAGAAATGACTCAACTATGTGCTACTTAATTATATTTAAGAAAGTGGTTGCTATTTTGATGCACAATTTAGTCTTAAAAAAGAAAAAAAAATTCTCACTTGTTCTTAATTCCTATTCACATCCCCAAACAAACGCTACACACAAATGCTATTCCATGACTGGGAAGAAGGCTTTTACTTTGTGATGTCTATACAGTGAGATTTCCGAAACAATTTTTCTTTTGGCTATCTCTTACAGGAGAACTTTTCCACATCATATATCTCCCTTTTATTGGAGAATGCATTAGCGACAATTTTGTGGATTATACAACATGTTGTTCTGGCTAATTAGTTTACTAGCAATTAAAAATAAAATCATGGCAGAGGGACCCTTGTCAATTTCACCTTGTCATAAATGGGTTGGATGCTCACTGTGTCTTAAATAAAAATGTATCACTGGCAAGGAGAGCGATGTTTTCCATTGGATTTTATTCCATCATTTGATATAATTATTCCTGACAATTTGCCTGTCTTACAGTATGTCTCTCCCCAGGAGGAGAAAGCTACTACTTTGTGTTCTCATGATCGCAAGTCCAATTGAGTGAAAAACAAATCTGTTTTAAATATGAGAAAAGGAGATATACTACTGTTTTACTCTGTTAAAAATAATATAATATGAAAAACATAATGGCAAGAAAATATGGCAGCAAATAGTGCTCTAAACTTTAACACTAATTTTTTTCGTTACAATCAGGACTTTTCCCACAAAAATGTCAAGATCATGATTTGCAGGTCACATCACTTGGTCTATCACATTGTTTTCCTATTTTCAGCAAAGAGGAGTGTCAAGATGGTCAGCTCACTAGCAAGGGTGAGCAAAGTTGTTTGGTAGAGAAACAAACAATCCCCCCTACCCATGTGTGGAGAATGAAGAAACTAGGTGTGATGTTGCAATTTTAGCTGACAAGAAGCATTAGCTTTATCACACACTTTGTGAATTAAGTAATGATTTAATTAGTACCAATCTGAATGGTCATATAATGTTGTAATTAGAAGGGTGAGACAAAAATAATTGATGGAGGTGGGGCTGGAGCTTGGTGGAAAATGAGCATAATGAATGGAACACGGGAAGTGGGACTGTGTGCCTCAGCGGCCAATCACAGGCCCTGGGAGCAGGCTCTGCCTTGCTCTGGTGTGCACACCTTTAGCCGGCTCACTGTACCCCCACGTATTAGCACTCGATTTTTTTCTTTTTATGGCATTACAGGGAAGTCAGAGCACTGGGCTCTAAATCTTTCCTCTCTTCTCTAGCTAAAGGTTAGGCAAATTATTCTACTTTTTCATGGTTCACCTTATTCCTCGGGTGGGAAACAACGTAAAGTGACACCTGCTCCAAAGCACGAAATGAGGAATGATGTGGTACGCACCAGAGAAAGGCCTCACTGCCACCCTTGGTGGCTGGGTATACAGACAAGCGGGGAGGAGGTCTGTGAAACAGGACCTCGAGAGCTAAAGCAGTAGCGGCTGTGTAACTTAGCTACAGGTGCCTTGTGTCCTGTAGATACCGGATCACAGACTTGTGTGTGCACCTGCTCACCATCCTGCTGCTGCTTTCTAGTCTCTTCTGTTTTCCTCTGGGTCTAGACCAGGGGTGTCCAAACTGTGGCCCACGGACCAACTGCGGCCCGCGATTGTTAATTGGCCCGCAGCAAATTGCAAAACTATATTTAGTTTACTTAAATAAACCAGGTGAGGCAACACGTACTTCACCTCGAGTGAGTGGCCCGGCTGTTTGTGTATTTTACTACATATGGCCCTTGGTGAAAACCGTTGAAAAAAGTTTGGACACCCCTGCTCTAGACCTTTAAAGCACAGTCTGCTTCAATCCATTTATATCAATCAGAGTTCAGGTCAAAAAACAGACACCACTTATGCACAATTTTAAACAGGAAATGGTTAATACAGAGAAGCAGCTACTTATAAAAAGCAGTGGACAGGGCTGAAGGATGGCCTTTCTTCTGCCACAAACAGGAAGCCATCGTGGGAACAGCTGAGTTTAGAAATATATTGACAAAGCTGCAATATAGGATCAAAAAGTCACACCACAATTGCCTTTTAACATCCAGGAAGCTGGTAACTGGACACTGGACTACCACTGCAGAAAAACCTTACTTCTCCATAACCTGGTTTATCAGGCAAGAGCACCTAAAGCCAAAGCTGAGTGGCCTCTACTCCACTCTACCTTCCAAGCGAATAAGTACACTTGACTCTAGAACAACAAGGGTTTGAAAGTGATTGTTTTGACAATCACTCATACACTGATTTTTTAAAATAAATACAGTTAATGTATTTTCTCTTCCTTATGATTTTCTTAATAACACTTTATTTTTTGTAGCTCACTTTAATGTAAGACTACAGTATATAATATATGTAACATATAACATAAAATAAATGTTAATAAACTGTTTGTTATTGGTAAGGCTTCTAGTTAACAGAAGGCTATTAGTAGTTAAGTGTTCAGAGAGTCAAAAGTTATAAGTGGGTTTCTGAATGTGAGGCGGGTTTGCGCCCCTAACTCCTGCATTATTCAAGGGTCAACTGTGTACCTAGTTGACACTCAGAATCCTAGCTGCAAGGGAATCGAGGAAATAAAGTTTTCAGTTTTCTAGTCTTTGTTAAGGATGGATAACTAGAATAACATAGGAATGAACAGTGGGTGTCACTCAGCCATATCTACCACACTGTGACAGCCTATCAAACTTCTCCATTAATTGTTCCTCTCCTCTCTTCAGCAGCTCCTGTCTAACTAGGCTCTACATGTGAATCTGAAATTTCTTCTAACCAGTAGGTCTCAACCACATTCTTTATCTGCTAGCACCCAACTTGAGAGTGATGCAGAGAATGAAAGATCCTATGTTCTGTGAAGACCAGTGAAAGGAATGATGGGAATATCTGTGAATGCTAAAGACAGAAACAGATAGAAGACAGGAACTCAACAGATAGAAGACAGCAAATCCTAGACCAATTTGTTTTCTCTGTGGGATTCTATTATGTGAAGATAACATTTTTCCTCGCTAACAAACATTTGAAGTATGACAAGTAAAACTTCAGAGTAATTAGTCCAAATAGTGGTGGTGGCCAGAAAAAGAAACAAACAAAAAAATAAATTAAAACCTATCAAGTATCAAAGATTTTCACAAAAGCATAATTGAAGACATATGGCTAAAAACTACTATCAACAGGAAAACAGTGTTTCTTGTTACAATACAGTGTGTCTTAAGAGCAAAGAGGATGAGAAAGGAAGCGATGAGAGTATCAAGACTAACACAGCGCACGGTAGAGTGTACCATAAAGAACACAGAGGAAATTTTTAAATACTTAGGGAAAAAATGGCAGCGAGGCTCCCTTCCTTGGGAAGCAGAAGTACTCTGCCTCAGAGATACACACTTTGTGCCACAGCCTGTTTGGGAAGTATGGGTCTTGGGTGTATATGCTCCACACTTAGCTCTGTCCTTCGGAGCTTTCCCCACAACCCAGGGCTCTGACACAGTTCAGAGGCTCAGACCAACAGACTAATCTGAGCACAAGAACAAGAATGTATGTGAACAGACAGGTGCAAGTAGCAAGTGATACACAACCAGGAAGAATAACAGATGGTACACCACTAGTGACCAACTGGTCACACATGGTCCCTCTGAAAATGAGGAAAGCAAAGTTCACAGTCGTCTCAGTGTGGGTTCCCAAAGCAGACCCTGTGAGACAAAGGTAAGAAGTTTACCTGGGAGGTAAAGTGAACAGCAGAGGAGTGGGGAGTGAGCCGAGCACCACAGGTAGGAAACGAAGTCAACGACCACTGTGGCAACCAGAAGTGCACGCCCCTGGGGAGAGGGTAAGCCCGCGTGGGATGCGCAGCTCAGCATCACCCCACGGAGAGGGCCGGGAGCTGTGGCACTTACACAGCAGCTCTCGGTCATCGATGAGCGCTGCTCAGGTCGGAGTAAATCCCCTCCTACTTCTTGCCTGTCCTGTGGGCAAAGCAGAATTCAGTGAGCAGAGAAAACCCCCCAGATGAGTGAATGCAGTGGCTGACAGGTAAAAACAGGGCCAGTGGGACTAAAGGGGAAGGGCAGGGGGTGTGAGTGGGGAACCCGAAACGTTAGCTGGGGTTGAGTTATTTAAAATTAAACAAAGCAAACACTGACCAAGTAGTAGGGCTGAGACTTCACGCCAATCTTACACTCTTCAGTATCTATTTTTTTCCAACAACACTCTGTGCATCTTAAACATAAGATGAAATTTGTGTGTGCTGGAAATTTGGGACTGGAAGGAGAATATCCACAGTTGGAGGTATGGGGAAGACTAAAGAGTTGCAATAAACTAGGAACAGAACAGTTAGCATGTTACAGAGTAGAACAATCCACAAAGGTCTTCCCAGGATACAACACAGCTCTAACATCCAAGGAGGGGGTGCTAAAGACAAGTGGGCTAGGATACAGGCATTCTACATCTGTGAGCTTCTCTACGGCCACCTCAGGAGTTGCCATGTTTAGCTCTCAGCAGATGACAATCAAAAAAGAGAAACAGAAAGTCTATAATTTAAGCCAAATTTTATTGTTCAAGGGTAAGAGAAGCTACCATAATGCCACCACCACATCTTATGAGCTTCTAACCTCTGACCTTGATGCTCAGATAGCAATAATGAGATAAGTACATAAAGTATTTCATCACCGTCAACATGAAAACTCACCACCATCTATATAACTGCTCAAGCCAGAAACCCAGGTATCATCCTTGATGCTTCCCCTTTTCTCAAGTTCAACTAATCAGCAGTCCTATCCATGTCACACCCAAAGAACTTTGAAATGAATCCACTTCTCCTTGTCTCCACTGCCACCACCGCTGTTCACAGGCGTTCACCAGCACTCATCTCTCACCTGGACTACTGCAAAACCTCCAAACTTCTCTCCAACCACTCTGCCAACCATTTTGAAAACACAGTGATGTTTTTCCAAATACAAACAAATGTGTTTGAGTCAGTCCCTGCCTAAAATCCCTCACTGCTCACTGCCCTTAGAATAAAATCTGGCATTCACCTTCAGTGTTATATTGCCCTTTGGAATCACAGTCCTGCTAACCACATGTTACTCTGCCCCTTGCATTCTCCGGGACTCAAACAAGTCACCTTCTCCACAGGGACTTTGTATATGCTGTTGCTCCACGCCTCTCTGTTCACTTAGCTAAATCCCAACCAGGCCTCACATCTCAGTTTCAGTAATGTTGCTTAGAGAGTAGCTTTCCAAACTCCCCAACAAGATGGGATCTCCCAGTTATGCTCTTTCAGACATCCGGAACCTCTCACAGAACTCTGCTCTTGTGTGGCTAAGATGTGTATTATAAAAGTACTGTGTCCCACGCTAGGAAGTCCTGTCCAGCGGGAAGAGGCCATGTCGCGTTTGAATGCCATCTCCTCCCAGCACCTCCCACATATCCCACATGCACGATACAGTCTGCTGACTCACTGGCCAGTATTTAGAAGAATATGACCAAGAGGACCTCCTGTAGCTAAGGAGAGATGGTGGACCAAGAACTGAAGTTACCACATGAAAATGTTATGCTAACTGTAACAGTGGACACTTTCCTAACCAGGAGTGTTCAGATGCTGCTATACAGGAGCAAACTGCAAGTGAATGGATTCTAAGGGCTTGGGCAGCTATCCCGGCAGCACAGGTATCTGACATTTAGAAGTCATCCATCAACTTGGGAGTTCACAGCCTTGGAAACTTTTGGATGTCACCTAAAGCTAAAGAAGTCTGTATCGTTAGAATTCAGACTATGATTCAAAAGATAATCTAGAAGGAAGTAATCTGAATACCACCCTAGAGCTTTCTATCTCAAAAACTATCACCTGGCCATAAACCCAGTATGCAGTTATTCTAGAAAGATACTACTGCTTGTATATATGAAGCCAAAGGTACAGACCCAAGGCGTCGGAGAGACCATTCCAGAAACGTTCTACAGAACTGTGTCTGGGAAAACCATGAATTTTCAAAAAGGTACTAGTGACACGCTACACATAATTTTTACACATTAGCCTACTTCTAGCTGTCAGGAAGTATATAGTATTCAAACAGGGTGCACACGCAGTAATGGAAAGGGTGAGTGAGGGGAGATGCTGCCTTTAATTTTAATGTGCCCACATCCTGGAAAAATCATTGGCATCTGTATGTGTATGACTGAGTGTTTTGTGGAACATGTGTTGTATGCAACACTGTTTATTATCAGTAAATGAAGCCAAAAGCTAAGTTGAAAATGAATGCTAAATTAAAAATTATATAAAATGGAATGAAATGATTTAATTAACAGATTATAAGTGAAATGTTGCAGTGCAAGAATGAGCCTGGGAACAAAAGAGAAGGAAAAAATGTGGAAGGGTGGGAATCTGTCTTTTCCTTTTATTTCCTTGGAGATGATCATACAGACACAGGATGTGTGCCAGTTTCTAGCCACAGCCTCTGTGACAGTCAATGAACTTGCTTAATTAAGTCACCAAGTTGGAGCACAGAGTTCAAAATAAATTGCTTTCGGTTTAAAGTTAAAGGGGAGAAGCAACAAAATACCCTATAGGAGCTGAAAAATCTAGCTCACCATTTCCAAGACCCTACGTGTAATTAGGTCCAATCCTCCTCTGTGGGCATCACACACCTTTCCAGAAGTACAATAGTTACCCTCTGGATGAAATGATATAGATACTTATTCACCACCAAGTGCCAAACACTGCACCGGGTACCCTGCATCCACCGGCTCACCTTGTCTTGGGATAACAGTGTGAGTATGTATTACCATAATGATGAGTCTTTAACTGAGGAAGTTATGTTATTTACTAAAGCCATTATCTCAGAAGGACCAATCAGAGAGCAGAATTCAAACTCAGACCTGTTGACTCTGGTGCCCACGTGACTTCCCCTTTACCACACTGCCGCTTCCCAGTAATCTTTAGAAAAGAAATTCTGAGGACACAAAGAAAACTGGCTCCCATTTTAAGAGACATCTCTTAAGAACTCACTTACTCCACAGTGTATGACATCTGTCCCTAATTAAGGCAGCAAAGTCTTTTCCTAAAGAAGGAAGCATGATTTTTATACATTAGTATTGTTCAAAATTGAAGTGCATTTAAAATGGTCAACTTTTTGTATCAATTTCACATTAATCCAGTTATTCTTTGTATGATTATATCTACTCATTTTTATACATGGATGATCCTATGAAAAGTCCCAAGTCTGAGGCATTTAGTTATACAGTTGAAATTAAGAAAAAGAAAAATGGAAAGGAAATAGAAATAAAATCACTGAATTACAAGATAAAAATGAGCTGAAGACCTTTTCCATTCAGTGTGCCTAAATGGACATTTTGCATGATGCAATGTCGCAAGATCCCACATCCATTTCTTCTGAGAGAGGCCATAAGAGAAAAACAGAAGCGAACCAATGTTCCTTTTCGAAAGTAACTGATCCAGAGATTTTTGTGCTGAAATTGAGTTGATTTTGCCTACCCAGAAAGGAACTCAGAATTCTTGTAACACAAAACAAACTCTGGTGTTTTCAAATTTATTAGGAATTTGAGTGAAGAGAAATAAATCCAAGTGTTCCACGCTGCCATTTGTTGTCTGAACTTGGTAGCATGGAAGGGTGCAAATCAATTCAGGAGCTTGGTCCCAGTCTCCCCACTAACAGAACAGGTAAAAGGAAAGGAATTTGGAAGGAGGGAGCGTCCCAGCTCTGAATTGCTGAAACTGAGAAGCACATGCCAGCTCACACAGCCAGCCAGCAAACCTTTCTCTCCCCACACTGGAAAGTGCAACGCAGCACCCAGGGAAAACGAGCGAGTTCAAGCAGGTGAAAAATGGTGCTATTTTTGTCTCCAAATTTAGCATCCATTCATTCTTTTTTGTCAATACTCAGCAGTGCTCAGGCCCTGCTCCCACAAAGCTAGCCTTGGGAAATAAGGTCTTTCCAATTCCAGTGACAGCTAGGAATTTGCCACGTTTGAAGTCTTTATCTCACAGGTCTGAGTTGTTACTGACAGGACTGTTCTCCAGAAAACTCTATTTGATTTGTTCTATTTACAATGTTTTCAATATGGGCTCTTTGGGTTTTTTTTCCTTAAAAAAAAAAAAAAAAAGGCCTAGGGGAAAGTTTCAGGAAGGGGAAAAAGAATCGTAGGAGGAAGGGAAGACAGGAAAACATGAAGAGTTAAAAAGATAAACTTTTGATACGTCTGTTTATAAAGGGAAACACATAGGATTTTCTCCCTTTAGTAATGCTAAAATGGTCTGGCATGCCTGAGAGAAAATCGATGGTCACCATAGTCCAGGCGACACTGCCATCTTACATGAAGTACTGACTGTAAAATAGACACAGAAGACGCACGACACTCTCCGAGGTCCCCAGCAGCCATAATATCCATCCTTGGCAGAGTTCATTTGACGTTGACTTTCCCTGCTTCCCAATCGTTTCCCTTCTTACTCCTCCCAATGCGTCCTCCTCTCACTCTCCATACAGCAATGCTCCGGCTTTACAGGACTTGCCAAAGAGGTGAAGCGGTAACAAACCTCTCGAGGTTTTAGCTGGGGAGCATATCCCACGTTTGCCAGGAAACGATGTGCACGATACGAAAAGAGAAGGGTGACTTTCTAAGGACGTGAACATGCTTCTCAAGGAGGCCAACCAGAAGATTCTTCAAATGTTACTGCATATGTTAAATGGACACTGGGTTTCCCGATTAGATCTTATCACAGTTATTTCAAATGGCTTCTTTCTTATACCACTCGCTACCGTTGACCTCTGCAGGGTGCACACACAAAGGAAAAACACAAAGGACCCTCTCCATCCTGTCTTGGCCCCTTCCAGAAGTATTCTTTAGAGCCATGAATCCACAGGGGCTTTTGAATTTAGATAACTTCTCTGGTTAAAGCTAAAGCCCTTGCTGGTAATAGGAAATGTCATATGGAATCCACTGGGTAGCCATAATTTCCATTTATAAATAGAAAATATAAAGAGGGTGCCTTATCTGGGTGATTTAATACATGTCTCCGCTTATTACTGTTTTCAAAGTGCCTTTTGCACAAATCTGATTTCAACTGTGCAATAAAGATTCATTATCCTTCTACATAGCAGCCTTTGCATTTCTGTGCAGGACTTAATTACGAAAATAGGAACTCTTCTATAAACAGTGCTCACTGGCAGGGGAACGGCTTTCATTTTAGATGGTGTCTCTAAAACTTGACTGAGAAACGCGCTGCATGTCTGCAAGTAGAGTCGGGGGCGGGCAGCCAGGGGGGAGAGGACAGCAGGCGGTACAGATTTGCACAGAACCAGGTACGCCTAGGTAAAGGTGCCTTGCAAACTCCTGTGAAACTCAGGTGACAGAACACACACAGCTTAATTTCTAAGTGCTCATTTAATTTTTTGTTCCCATGAATTATTTTTGAAAAACTTTTCCCCTAATTTCTTGTATTGTCTGTTGTCTTACAAAAAGTCCCCTACAAATTCCTCCCCATACAGTCTTTCCCTATACTTACATCAGTCACCCAGGTGCTCAAGCGAAAATCCTGGCAGTCATCCTTGATCCCTCTTTTTCTTTGCCTCCCATAACCATTCTGCCTTAAGTCCTGTCAAATCTATATCCAAAATAATGCCTAAATGCAACCAACCACTTACCATTTCCCTGCTCATCCTGCCTTAGGTTCCCACTCTCTCCCTCCTGGCCCCAGCACGGCGGTCTCCCAGCTCCCACACCCATGAGCACACAGCCCGTTTTCCACAGGACAGGCATCCAAACGAGTCATTCACTTTTTTACGCACGTATGTCCATCTACCCTGGAATGTAAGCTCCCTGAGAACGGGCTTTCTTCTTGCTCAGCATTATATCCCCAGCTCAAAGAACAATGCCTGGCTGAGCAGACACGTAATAAAAGGAGTTTTTATCCGACTGACTTAATCTAAGTTTTCCCATAACCATAGGATGACATGTAATTACTTTAAAAAAATCCCTGGAACATTGCAATGGTAAAAAAACCAAAAACCAACAAACAGACACACAAACCACCCTTGGAATACTGCAGTGCCACAGCTTATTCTAGTTATTCAATAACCTAGTGATTTCATAGGGCACTCAACGTGCATTTCCTGATTTGCTCCTTCAAGTTGCTGGTCACTGTCCACAGTGGAAATCATGTTAAAATAAGTGAACTGACTTCCGATGTACCATGTAAGTGGCTTTTTAAATAAAACTCTCTTAAGCCACATAATGCTATTAGCGATCACCCCTTAAATACATACTTATGTTGTAATTTCATGTTAAGATGTCTTAGATCAGGTGAAAGATGTCTTAGATCAGGTTATCTTAGAACAACAAAACAGGAACACAGATACAAATACACACATACTTTTTTATTATAAAAATAATATATTAACAAATCATATGTGTCATACAGTTGTGATAAATACTTTACATGCATAATCTAACTGAATTCTCAAGCATTTCTATAAGGTACGTACCACTGCTATTTCCACATTACACTTGAGACAACTGAGATTTATAATCATGGTCGAAATTATACAACAAGTACATGGTGAAGCTGGGATTTGAACCCATGATGGTCTGATTCTAAAGCCTATATTTTTATCCCTTCTGATATGTGCTAGTAGAAAAATCAAGTTATTTTCTTTGTATTCTTTATTAAGGTTTTGAATCACCCACAAACTTACTAAGATATTCAGGGAAACCCCTTAGAGCAGATGAGCACACTCTTATTCTTCCAAATAAGTCTAGATTTGGGAGGTGGCCCGATGCCTAAAGGAGCCTGGCACTGCCAGCAGGCAGTGTGAGAAAGGGCTGGGTTTTGCACTAACAATACATAAAGCAGGACTCCACCCAATGTCAACAAAACGATTTCTCTATGACAGCCCAAAGCAAGCCTTGCTTCTGCACACCTATACAAGACATCTGGCTCCCAGTAAACTATTAATGATAGAATGCAATGCAATAAAACTTATTGGGAAGATCTTAAAAGAACAAAGCCTTCACTAATGACTTTTTAATGAGGAAATGCATAGGCTAATTATTGTAATCTTCTAGCTGGTCTATAAAAAGCCTACACCCAAGTGATGTAAATATGTGCTGATTCAGACTGTACTGAAAAGCTTTAGTTTTATATGTTAAATCACTGAGTGAAACAAAGAAAAAAGAAAAGAAAAAAAAAGAATGGAGAAAAATCCCACTGCAATCCCTAGCTACAGAATGCCATCTAAGAGGATTAACAGAAAGAACTCAGAGCAACACAAATGTTTATTCAATGAGTATTTACCCAAGTCCCACATTGATTGTTTGGAAATACATAAATCTGGCCCAAGCACTGGGCTCATGAAGCAGACTTGGCAACACGGACACTACAGGATGGTACTCCGTTCTGAGGTCAGGAACAGGTCAGGCCCGGGGCAGAGACAGGCCTGCCAGCCAGAGCCTTGCATTACTATCAGAAGGGTACACTCACATACAGTACCTCGTTTTATTCTATGTCCTTGTGAGTGGGGAAGTGGCAGATAGCACACTGGGGAATACACGTCAGTGGAAACTAGAAACATCCCAGGTTACTTACTTAGCAGGTTGAAAAATCATTGTGGCATGCTGTCATAGGCCTTATAAACCAGTCTTTCTTATTAGGGTTTCATTTGTATCCTTTCTGTCTACTCCCAATTGTCTATTTACAGTTATGGTAGGAAAGAGAGGCAACAATAAAATATATTACTATAAAAAATATAGAAATGATTGTAGCTCCATAACTGCATTTCTCTCCATCTCTCTCTCCCCCATGCCTACACTGACCCTTTTCTGGCTTGACACATCGTCATGCTAGATACGCTAGAAAGTTTCCATTTCCAAGCAGCAAAATATTTTAGGAAATCATATTAGAATGCTGTCATGGAAAACCAGACATAACATGAGCTAGTGTGCATAATGGGGGTAAATAACATGGAAAGAGGAGTTAGGAGAACAGCTCCACTGCCAATTAATTAGCCATATGTCCTACAACCAGTCACTTAACCTCACAGATCCCAGTTTTCTCCGCTGCAAATTAGGGGCTTGGGACAGATCCTTTCAAGGTTACTGTTCTGAGCTAATACTTTACAATTCTACAGCTCTAGTACACATCCATTTCAAGGTACAAATGTTCCAAAAAGTCTTCCCTGAGATAGCTGGTAGGAATGAGTATTTCCCTCCTTTCAAAGCTTCTTCTACGGTGTCTGTACCTCTCTGTAGTGATCAAAGGCTCTGGTCAAAGGCCTGAGTTCAAATCTTAACCACTTACTAGCTGTGTGACCTTGGGTAAGTGACTTCACCTATCTGACCTCAGTTTCCTTAACTGTCAAACAGAGGTAACAATAGTACCTATCTGATGGGATACTTAGAAGATCAAATGAGATAATGTATGTAGAGTGCTTATTAGAATAGTTCTTACCATATAAAAAGTGCTGAATGAATGTTAGTAGTCGTGGTTCTATTATTTGTTCACTCAGCCTCAGATATACTATTATCCCACCCTATGTTTCTAGATCACACCTCTTATTTACCTTCTATGATTTGCAAAACTTTAAAGATGGCTGCTTCCTTTCTCTACCAATTCAAAATCTTATGAGCTAAAGAAACATGAACCACAGTGCTCCTGGTTCAAGGGAATACTCATTTTTGTATATGCCTTTTTCACTCACCAAATCGTGAGCCCCTGATAGGAATGGACTGTGACTTATCCCTCTCTTTCTCTCCCACCTGGCACAAAAGATGCTCAACAAATGAGGGTGCACGTAGGAAATTACCCAGATTTACCAGTAGATGGTGGTTGTTGATATCTAGCGTAAACCCTGGGAAGCTGGGCTTTGCTCCTCACATCATGTTCTCATTCATTCCGTCAATGTTCAACAAATATTTGTTGAGTCTCTACTATGTGCCAAGCCCATGTAAGACCAGGGAATTCTAGGGCTTACCACACTGACAACATAGCGGACTCAGGGAGCTCACAGGCTAGCAGTGACCACAGACACTGCATCAAGGCAAAGACAACCACAGCCATAAGCATCACAAAGGAAATCTGGGGCTTGCTGTGAACACACACACACACACACACACACACACACACACACACACACACAATGTGGATATTTATTAGGTTACCTACTGTGAATTCAGTGGTGAAACCCAGGAGAGGAGCACAGCCACCAAACTCAATAATCTGCTTTATTCGCTATACAGACCAAATGACAATTTTGAAGAATTAGTCTTGAATTCTGTAAATTTAGATTATCGCAAATAATAACTAAGCCCTGAGGTGGCAGAAAATGGAAACGCAGTTACTATGGTACGTATGTGGCTGTTTCATTCCACTGGGCCACGGGGCAATTTTTAACTCTAAGATCAGGGACATCTCCTATGTCATCAGATCATTGTTTATTGGTTACCAGGAGCTTGTGACAGGCTCAGGATACAATGATAAGTAGGAGGATCCTACCTCTGAAGAATATGCATTTCAGTGGAGGGGGACAATGAACCAAAAGGAATCCAAAGGGGGCTCAAACCTTTAAACCAAGCTTTTCTTAACTATCGAAAAACCTAGTCTGCTAAGTAGGGTCTCCTAGTGAGACACAGAGCCCTGTTACTTTTAAGGACATGTGCACACGTGCACACACTCTCTTTTTGGGTTTTGCTATTCTCTTGGACAATGTGGAATAATGCAAAAACGGATTATTATTATGATAAATGCTGACTCTACTCATCAATGTTCTTCATGAAGTTTAGAGAATGAGCTCCTGGGGGGAGCAGACCAGGCCTCTCTAGCCCTGCAGTTCCACGGCGGACATCTGGGCAAACAACCTGTTACTAACAATGTGGGACTACAGCAGTGAGGACTCAGGTGTACAATACCAGACGCAATAGGTCCCCTGCAGCCAGCCAGTAATTTGCATTTATAATCTGGACATATGAAGCAAGAAAAAACATTTGTATGAAGTGTGATCGGAAAATATGGAGAATATTTAAATTTAAAAAATGTATTACAGTAAAAGACACATTTCTATTAATCCCCCTCAAAATACTCCCCCTCACTTCAAACACACTTATCCATCGTTCTTGCCACTTTCTGGAGGTACTCTTTCTGAGTGTCTTTAGTTGCGCTGATGTGGCTGCCTCGATGTTCTGAATCACTTTGACTTTGGGGAAGAGCCAGAAGTCGCACGGTGCCAGATCCAGTGAATAAGGTGGATGAGGACACATCATGTTTTTATTTGACAGAAACTGCTGTACCAGAGTGATGTGTGACACGGAGCGTTGTCATGAGGATGAAGTAAAGACACTCATGAAGGAGGACTTCCAGAACTGCTTCAGAAAGTGGCCAGGATGATGGGATAAGTGTGTTTGAAGTGAGTGGGAGTATTTTGAAGGGATTACTGGCAATGTGTCTTTTATTGTAACAAATTGTTTTAATTTAAACATTTACCGTACTTTTTTATCACACCTCGTATTTATTCCAAGTACAACATATTCTTCCTTGGGGACTGGATGCTCATCTTGCATCAATCAGGAAAAAATGTAAGGAAAATAAAACTTAAACGATGGAAAATAATTGGTGTTATTTTAAAATGTGTGTATATGGATATATACGTATGTACATATACAAATGCTCGAACAACTAGCATTAGACAGTGACTTTAAAAATAGAAAGAATCTGTGTGTGTGTGTGTGTGTGTGTGTGTGTGTAGTAGTAAAACAATTTCAGCAATTATTTTGTAGTTTTCTCATTTTTCTGAGAAAACTGATGCTAAAAGAGTTTTATTTGCTGCTCAAGGGCAGAGGTGGCAATAAGAACCATTTCTGACTCCAAAAGCAGGGCTGTTTTCATAAGTAACAGATGCGTGTAAGACAGTGTGTTCATGTGTACATGAAAACATAAAGTACCTGGTTAAGTGTCTGGCACATGGAAAAGTATTTAATTAGCAGTAATTAATGTTATATATTTCTATTTATTCTTGATCTTCGCCGTAACCATCATTATGTATGCTTTGTGTAAAGAAGACAGCTTCTTAAGCCTTTTTCCTAAGAGCACAGTGGTAACTCTCTGAACCTTGGACCTGTTATCACTGAACCTTTTCTGACCTTAAAACAGATCCTGGCAGGTGAATCCTAACAGTACCCAAACTACCGGCCCACCCTCAATTACTGTCCACACACAGTTTGCTGTCGGTAGGTCTCAATGGGAAAGTCAGCCTCGTTCGCACTATTTGCTGCTTTCAATTTATTCCTTTAAAATGAAACTAAATACATGGAAATGATGTTTTATTTAAGAAACTAACCCCAGACACATCAAGGCATTACTACATGTCCCTATTGATGTTGCCAATACTGCTCGAATATGGATTATTTTCATTCACCTGCTGCAACCAGACACCCAAATGCCGAGAGAATAAAACAGCACGAGATGGTTCCAAGGTGACAAGTTCTGACTCCTTCCTGTGCCACATGAAATTTAATTATATCCATTGTTTTTATTATTCAAAATATACTGGCAGTCCATCTACTCAGCAAGAAATTCTCCTCTATTCTCTGCAGTATAGCTTTTACGCTGAAAGGAAGGAGGTGTGTTGGCGGGGGGGGGGGGGGGGGGGGGGGGGAGAAAAGCTGCATTTCCCTGCTGAGTCCCACCAGGAGGTATGAGGCCCAGGCAGCCACGTTGATTTCCCAAGCCCAGTGATTTCACTGCGCCTCTCCTCCTCAGCAGCACGCTTCACCTAGGGACACGGGCTGCCTAAACACCACACACTTAATGCACTCCCTGAAGCTGTCTCAATTTCATAGCTTCTAACTAATAGGCTGTGATACTTTTTCCCCAAACAGATCAGAGCTCTTCTCTCCACATCTTCCTCCTACAGAAAAAAAAAATAAAGGTGGGGTGGGGGGCCTACTCTGATAAAAGAGAGTGTTCATCCCTGCTGCCATACCTTCATTACTACCTAATACCTGTGTTTCCGAAGGGCACAGCAACCTCACTTAATCCAATCTCGGAGCTTCTTTCGTCCAGATAATGACAATAATAGGTGTTTCCTTATTACTGTTAGCAGTTACAGCGCACTGCGGGAATCTATACACTTTGCAGTAGTTAACAGGCAGGCAAGCCAAGTTTTGCTTTCCTTGAAAGACCTCTGAATTTGATAGCCCGGAGAGTATTTTAGGATTGAGGGAGAAAATAAGAAAGTAAGAGAAGAACATGTCTTTCCTGAAACTCATACGGTCTTTGGGATATGTTGCCAGAGGTCAAAGACAAGGATTTCAAAATAGTCCCATTTTCTTCCACCATCCAGGAGGAGATTTAGAATACCTATTAAAAGGTTCCTCCAGTTCTGATTTGGGTTTATGTTTCTAAAATGAGTCTGGTCTCCAGAGGGAGGTGTCACTGTATCCAAGGTCTGACTTTATTTCCCCCATGGAGAGATATCATTTAGCTTTTTCTTAATCCCTAGCACTACGTTAATAACTGTCTTCCTAAAATTTTCCCAATCAATAATTTCAACATTTTTGGGATGGACTTCTATAAAGAGTCTACTTACTTTTTCAAAACTAACTTCTTTTAAAAAGGTCACATATACTTTAAGATGGCATTCCTGACATCTTGCACGGTCCCACCCAGGATGAGCATTCAAGAAAAAGTATTGAGAAAGTCAGGCTGAAGACATACTATAGCTATTTCCTGAAACGTAACACCTCCCAGTGCCCCAGGAACAATTTCTGTGCTGCCTGAGACAATGCCTCTTTTACAAGGTGGGAAAGAATCAAAATAGTTAATCCAATGAGCTCTCACACACTGCTGGAACTCAGCAGCTCTCTTCTTAAGGAAAGACACAAAGTAACATCTAATTACATGTGACATTTCGCTTCGGGTTCCATAAGTCTTCCTAAATCATCTTTTAGGTCAAAACAGACATGGATTTTCCGATGGAAGACAGTTACTATTATCTTCCAACTTAAAACCCCTGACTGGCTTGGGATGGGGGAGAGTGAAAACGCATAGTAATAAGCTCTAAAAAGCACCATCACAAGCCCTCAGGAAAACAAAGGCCTCCGGTCACTGTGGCCCTTGCCCAGAAGGTGCGACCATCCTGACTGCAGCAACTAGTTCTGGACCAGCCTGCGGGTCACGGTTAGCCCAAAAGGTACCTGACGTGGGCTGTAGAAAAGGGCAATGCAGGCAGGCTTCTGGTCAGGTGATTCGCTTCTATTCCCAAAGCTACAAACTCATGTGGACATGGTTCAGGTTCAGAGATGGTCCCTCTGTCATCTTTTTATAACGGAATGGCAGATTTGGGTAAATCAGGGACCCAAGATAAGAAAGTGCTTTGAATATGAAACACAGACATGAAGAAGCCTAGAACTAACTGAATTCATTTGCTGAATAATATTCTTTATACAGAAGGAAGAAATCATAACAATACACAGGAAAATAATAAAAGATTATTAAAGTAAATTCTAAGTTGGACCTGAGATGTAAATAACCCTGACAGTAGGTTATGTGACTCACTATACTTTTTTCCCCAGAGGCAAACCTATCAGAAACAGTCAGTGGCTGGCACAAGCCTGCTTTGTCATGGTAAGAAGTGATGCTTGGGCCAGTCTAATCTGAAGTACCCTCTGCAGGGATCCACATTATTTGGAATCTTCTTCCCAGGACGTGGCATTTTTGTTTTGTTGCAAAAGTCAATGATTTTTTAAAAGGCTCTTCATTTAGGCTCTGAAATCAGATGATTGGCCCCTTAAATCTCAGTTGTGTTGCTGATGAGCTATGTGACCCTGTGCAAGTTACTTTTCTCCTCTGAACTTCAAGATTTATACCCGGAAGATGAACCACCGTTCAGAAGGCAGTGGTGTAGTTTAAACACAACACAACAGTGCACGTAAAGCTCTGCACCTTGCCTGGACTCGAGAGCAAGGGCTCACTATGTGTTCATTCCTGTTAGTGTTTGTGTTCAAGATACACATCACTGACTTACAATCATTTCCCATTAGTCTTTTCAAAAGCAGTTTTCTTTTCCTCGTTGTGTCTGATAAGGTGGGAATGCATGCTTTTATATCACGTCAAGCAGCCAAGAAGGGCTCAGGGTCCATAGGTTCTGACTCTGTCACGACAGCAGCCATTGGAGGCCCATAGGTGTGGCCCGATGGCAGGTCTAGAGCAATGAGGCTTAGTGCAGATGGAAGACAAAGGTGGTGGGCTGCCATGTATGAAATCCCACTGGGTTAATAACATTCTTGTCATCTGGCTTTCTTCCTCCCTTCTCTGCACATACTGACTTTCTCAGGTGACTGCTAATCTTTGTCTATTGGTGGTTTTGGGGGTTCAAGTCTTGCTAGCTTTTGGCCTGTGACCAGAACTCGCACTTTCACACAGAACAAGCAGGATGACAACGAATGCAAGGAGACTCCCCTAACACCCTGGCCCCCTCCATGTCATTTTGCTCCCTAAATTAGATTCCCATCTGCCCATGTTCAATTTGGAACATCAGCATGTCCGTGGAGTTAAGGCCTTCCAAGCTCCTCTGTGCCTCAGTTTGCTGCAGGCTCCTGCCTATGCTGACAAGTGAGAAGTGAGAGTTAAACACGCTAAAAATAATTAGCACCAAGGCCTTATACAGTGTCGAGTTCATCTTAGGGAGCATGATGAAATGGCAGCTTTTATCCTACTCCCTTATTTAGTTCCATGGTCTCCTCTAAGCTTCACACTTTCTACATTTGTGTTGATTTAGTAGAACTTTCCAATTAGCAAACTACTATTAAATACAGACTTTGTTTGCTCAAGACATATCAGAAGTGACTTGAAAGGAGGAGCATAAAACTTTCCTTTCATTTAGCAAATTTACAGCAACAAACTCAAAATCAATATTCTAAAACTTGTCAGAATTAGAAGGCCCACACTAAATACATGTGTTTCCTAAGAAATTTTATAAGAGATAGGGATTTTTCCCCCTTGAAGGAAAAGTATAATGAATAAAAGAGACAGTCTTCCTAACAGAAGAAAGGAACACACCATTTTTTTTAGCGATTACTATATACTCTGTGACAGTGTACTGTCACCATGATTTCATTTAATCTTCTCAAGGTCACTTTGAGGGACGTATTACCAGCCCCACGTTCACAGTGAGAGTAAATGAGACACAGTCAATGTAAATGATTTGCCTAAAACCACAGTTAGTTGAAGCAAGTGTTTCAAAATCTAGGTGTCTGAACCCAATGAACACTTCCTTTGTCTCTTCTTATATGACAAAATTGTCTACTGAAAGTTAAATTAGGATAATTAAAATGGTTACAAATTATCCGTTCGTTGCATTTATTCACATGGGAGACAAGAACATATTGCAGCATAAAAATCTGAATAAATCTGTTAATTATCTTATGGCTGCACTTTGAATCAAGAAAAACATGACCAAGTCACTCTATAGAGTACACACTCCTGCGATGCACGACTATGAAATAAGATATGAAGGGTGTTAATTTGATGTATAAGTGGAAACCTGGGCTTGTATTACCAGCTTTCACATCATTAGGGAAGTAGTGGATCAGTATGGACGACTCATATACAAAGTGACAGATCATTGTGCTACCAAAATGCACAGCATCTGAAAGCCAATTCAATAAGGCTTCAATAATACACTGTACTTAAACCGAACATTTGAAGAATATGCTGTGTTGATGCTCCTGGAAAGAACAGGCCTTGTAATCTCAGGGGTATATATTACCTACAGATAAATTTTGAAGTATTTTAACAGAAAATATGATACATTGAACAAAGTGTCAAGTGGTTAAACACACTGGAATGAAAATGATATGGTTAAAATGTCCACTTTCTTCATTCTGAACAAATTATAAGCAATGGGATTACACAGGAGTGTGTAGACTGTAAATCCTATAGTAAACGCTTATTCCCATTTTATAAGCATAAAAAGGCTATGTTAGGTTAAATAGAATCCAACAACGTCAGTAAAACAAGAGTAACACAACTGGCAACCCAGGGCTCCACCAAATGCCCGTTTCTACAATGACCTACTCTGGGAGATTTAGGGAAATGTCGCCTCACGATAACACACTAATTAGAACTAATCTTGTTACTGAAATAGGGTAACTGGAACTCAGCTCACCTCACCTGACACCCCCACTGTCAGAATGCGGTCCAGCAGAAAATGCAGCAGTGAGGAAATCTGTGAAACAATAGCTGAGTAAGTAATAGACAATTAAGGAATTTCAAACAGATGCTAGGAGATGAGATGAGCCAACTGGCAGGAAAAAGACAGTTTTAATACTAATTATCATATTCAAAAGAAAACAAGAGTACCCCCTTTACTCTTTAATATACAGTATTTCTCATTCCACTCAAATATACACTTTGGCAAAATAACATCTAAAAGGCATTACCTAGAAAAGGTTTTAATCTGATTAAATACCGATCAACACTTAATACCACATCTTTGGCTAAAGCCTCAGGTATGGGAGAAAGTACAAAGGGAAATGACAGCAGGAAAAGGGTGCCAAGCTGGAAGAGCAATGCTCCTTCTTACTGCGGTTTTTGTTAGAACATAACAAACAATTTGCTGGGTTCAGAAGCAATCGTGACATCACTACATAAACTTCACAAAGACCTCAAGCTCACACATGGAGCCATTCGGCTAGCAGTCCCCCTCGACGTGCTCCACTTCACACCCCCAGCGCTGGGTCAGCACCGAGTAAGCCTTCCAGGCGGGTACACACCGCTCTACATAAAGTGGTCTCACTAGGTGGTGACAAGTGCCTAACGGCATGCTCAGTGCTGGGGGACCAGCACTTTCCAAAAATAAGTTCCATGTCACAATTCCTTTTTCCTCCCTCAATATCAAGAAATGAAGAAAAGGACTTGTGAGGATACTCAGGAGAGAAGACAAGCAACTGTTAATATACCATCTCATTTTATAGCTCACAGCTATGTTTATACCCATTTTGGAGATACAGAAACTGATAATCAAGCAGGCAAAGTAATATTTCACATAGATGTATGGATTAGCCCCCAAATGGTAACTTGGGCATTAATCCCGTTCCAAGCCTTATGTACATAAGAATCTTTCCTTTTTGGGGAAATTAGCAAAAAAATATTGTCTGGCCAAAATTCAAAGTCATGGTAGGGAATCTGGCTTCTACATAGCAAAATACTCCAGTCTCAGCTTTCCTCCTCTGGCTTTCCTGTCTTCTTTCTGGAATTCCCTATTTACCAAGTGTTGGCCACAGGATGCCCCTCTTTGGTATGTGATGCCATCATTTCACTTCGTCGCCATCTCATTGGAATTGGTGGGGTCACTTTGAGGCACGCTGTCCTGAGAGACGACAGTGGCCCGTGTACTCAGCACTCCTCTCACAGCACCGACACCAGCTTCGGAACATATGACTTCCAGTCCTTCTCTGGTCAGGACCGGTCAGGTCACTCTGGGTGACCACTAGTGCTCAGCAATCCTGACAGTTCTCACTCTCATTCTTACAGCTTTGGGAAACTGCTGGCTTCCTTCAAGTTTCCTATAGGTACCTTTCCTTTACTACAGATATAGAGAAATACCTCACTAGACTTTTACACAAATAACTAGTTAATAAAGGAAACAGAGCACCCATTTATGTCCACTTGCTGGCAAACGGTGGGATTCGCTGACAGGACCCACAGCTCATGAGTCAGCCTCACACAAAGTTCTTCCACAAGTTCTGAAGACTACGTAGGGCTCAGCCCTCATCATGCTTCAGACTCATGGAGCGGTCACCAAACCCAACCGTTCTTTTCCTCCAGCTCACACCTGATGGGCTGCTGATTTCAGACAGAATCCCAGGGAATCCATCTCATTCCAAGCCCTCCCCCGTCCCTCAGCATATGTCTTCCTAAAGCTCTTTCTATGCTTATTCCCACACCAGAGAGATCTCATCTGTATGTACCCACTCTCCCCAATCTCAGGGCACTGGCAAACCCTGCAGCCTCCTGGCCCTTCTCACAGCAGCTGCCCTCCTTTCTCTCCACAAAGACCTTCTCTGGACAACTGGCCATTCAGGCCTGGCTCTTACTCGAGCAGCAGCTATGGAATCGCAATGCTACCCGCAATAAAACAAAAGTGGACGTAAGAGTATAAATGCACTCAGCCGTTCCCTGACACGGAACAGGTCTGTAATTCTTAGTGGATCACCCACATTAACGAATGTAATGGGATAAGGGAGTAAATACGAGATTTCTCACGTTACCTAGTTTTAGAGGTTTTTCATAGTACTTGTTTATCAAAAACCTGGGTTTTGTCTGGTGAGTTATTACACGCTCAAGGCCTTAGACCCTTCCTTTTACTACAGAAATGGTGAAGTCATCGTGGCAGGAGCAAGGATGCCGAGGGGCACTGACTGCCATTAACATTACAGAGATGCCGTCTATTAGGTTGCTGCAAAAGTAATTGCGGTTTTTGCAATTATTTTTAACCATTTAAATCGCAATTACTTTTGCATTATCCTAACAGTTACCTGGCACAGGCACCAGGAATTTCCTGTTTTTGATGTGATGCCAAATCAAGGCCAGCTGAGCATGTCTTAGTCTGTATTGTTCCTCTTTGTCTTACCTGTATTACTGCACCTGTTGATTCTTGGATGGTTGACACCCACAGAACAGTCCTTTGACATGGATGCAGACTAAGAATCTATGAACATGAACGACAAGTTCAGTTGACTTTAATGTCAGAACGGTAGCAGCTGTGACAAAGCTTCCCTCACGGAAAATCACGGCTGGAATGTCTGCTTTACTGCAGCCTCACTTTTCACAAGATGGCCTCTTAATCAAAGAAGATAGACTTGACCCAAGGAATATTTAAGAATAATCCAGTCTATATGCCCTGGGAGGACAAGTCTTAAGGAAAAAATATTCATGTGAACATCTTGATCAAAAGCCAGCAGAAATGATTTAATAGGTAATTATCTTAGTTTATTTCCATAATGATCTTAGTTTATTCCATATGTACATGGTCTAACATATGTATCTTGCATCCAGCATAAAGTGATTACCATTTCCTTAAACTTATCCTGAACACTACCATAAACACTACATACACTACTCTTAAACTTAAAACTATTCTTAAACTATAAACTTATCCTCTACACCAGGTAAACACCATTCTTGCCTATGTGACTATCATGGGTGAGAAAAGGGGTACAAGGGAAAGTAACCTGACAAGGTGATCTGATCATAAATTCCCAACTGGGCAGGTCATGGTGGGTAGTCATGCCCCAAGCACGTAACTTCTTTAGTAAAAAGTTTATCTCTGCCTTAAGCAAAGCCCTGTTCATGGTTTCCATGCATCTAGGTAAGCACACCTTTGAAATAAGCCATAAATAACCACCCTCAAGAAAGCACATAGTCTTGTTAATTATCCTGTAATCCAATCCCTTCCTTGCTTTCTTCTATCCTCATATAATCTTCCTTAAACTCCCTCCTTGCTTTCAAATGCATTGAAGAAACTGCAAACTGTTATTCTCTAGGGCATTTGAGATCTTGTTCCTTGGTATATGTCATCAGTTTGGTTCAAATAAACTCTCATAAAAATTTTCCCCAGGTTTACACGTTTCTTACGGCAACACATATTTGTCTTTTTATGTAAACTTTCAATACTTCCAACAACACTTTTCCTCAATGAACTCTACGTCTCCATCCCTCAGTCTCATACCATTCCCTCCGGCCAGCAGGGTAAAGCACCACTATGCCACTAGCAATGACACATTCCAAGGATAATGTGAAATTCATACCATGTATCAATCAACTCTTGTGGGTCTTTGATTCCACATATGGAAAGACTTGAAGGTCCAAACGACATAGGCGTGAGTCTAGGTTGTTAACACCACTGCAAAGCTTATGATTTCCAAAACGAAAACGAAAATAAATGTCTTCATGACTGACTCATTTTCAATCCTAAATAGCATAAAACATGGCCCCATTGCAGCTCTTCTTTCTTTGCAATCACAATTAAAAAATTGTTCAAACGTTAGATGAATGGGATGCATATCCTTCTGCCATCCTGTATAGTAAGACAAGTGGCCTCGCACACCAGAAAAGGCCTCAAAGAGGCACTCATTTTATTATTAATTACTGTCAGAAAAGTAGTTTAAAGTCACCTGGGCCTAAACCAAAACCTTTGGTTTCTAAACTCAAATCATTTGCTGTCTCTGATGGAGAAGAAAAATGCCAAGGATGTTGAAATGAATTCCCAGAGAACACTAGTACCAATTCATTTGGAGTCTACTATGTGTCATTCTTAGTTAAGCAACGGGATATAAAAATAAAGAAAACATTACTCCAAGAAGTTCAAAATATAATGGAGGAGACAGACGTGCATAAACAACTATACAATGTAAGGAATTGAAGACAGTATTTCAAAAGTATCTAATAATTACATTTGATGGCAGACATATTTATCTCACTTCCATCTATAAATTATAATTAGGACGAAAAGTTCTGGTGTGTGTACAGCTTATGACAAAATACAGGTTTGAAAGAAAAGAAGCACCCAAAGAAATCCATGTAAGTGTCTAGATCAGTCCCAAAACACAATTTAATATTGTAAGAACAGGACCTTCCCTGGGTTCAGTTTCCTCAGAGGCACATCTCCAACTTCTAAAAAGACACAAGACGCCAGGGTGCTCCTTGTCTGTAGGTACTAGAGCAACACAAGGCAATTTTTTCTTCTTTGGTTTCAGCCTTTGGACCACAAAGTAGAGAGAGGGCTGACGAAGCCTCAAACGCTGAAATAGTCAAAACCTCTCTGGTCAACAAGAGGCTTACATATAAAATCCTTTACTTCATTCGCCTATTCCCCACTCAAAAAGTACATACCGTGCCTCCCCCAAAAATAAGACCTAGTCGGACCATCAGCTCTAATGCGTGTTTTGGAGCAAAAATTAATATAAGACCCAGTATTATATTATATTATACCCAGCATATTATATTATACCTGGTATTATATTATATTATATTACATTATATTGTATTATATATTATATTATATTATATTATATTATATTATATTATATTATATTATATTATATTATATTATATTATACCCGGTCTTATATTAAAATAAGACAGGGTCTTATACTAATTTTTGGTCCAAAAGGCGCATTAGAGCTGATGGTCTGGCTAGGTCTTATTTTCGGGGAAACATGGTACTGACCATAAATGAAGTCAGGTATAGTCCTAAAACCAGAAATACAAGGAAGAACATGACAACTAGATGACATTCTAGTGGGAGAAACACACAATCAACAAAGACTTACCCAGAGGGAAAAAGATGTGGCACCTTAGTTCCAGAAGAAATGGAGGGTCAGAACAAGAGATTCTCCGTTCTGGGAGAGGACTCCCAGAGAAACCTTCCCTAGCTTCTCTGCACAGGCTGTGACCTCCAGCTCTGGCACCTGTCTTCACTATGGCCAGTTTGGGAATTACTTTCTGCATTCTGTAGCTACTCAACTTTTTATGGGTATATAACTAGTTGGTTTTCTTCTTTCGGGCATGGTAATTATACTTATTTGATTTGAATTTGATCCCCAGCAAATGAACAAAGAAAAAAAAAATTTAAGCAAAAGTTGTTGATTGAAGAACTGACAAATCACCAGTATACCAAAGTAATAGGAGAAAATGATATGCTAACTCTTCTTCCTAAAGAAAATCTTACTCTTTGGAATTTCTCCCTAAGACCCACCCTCTTTGGCTAAACGGGAAAAGATACTTCTACTTCTTTAAATTTCAGCTCATTCAGCTGTTACAAGATGGTGTAACACAATTATAGGTATATTTGTGAAGCTTTCTTTGGCCCCAATCTACTTTGGCCAGGGAATAGAGGAAAACTCCCATACTCCATGGTTAATTAGTGAGAATGCTTCATGCGAACCGGGGGAGGGGGAGTTGGGGCGTTGGGGTGTGGGGGGTTCTCCAGCTGTGCAAGTCAGCAGGGTGTGGTAGCAGCAGGTAATGGCTCTACAACATTGTTCTGTGGGATTGTCCTTGCCATACAAAGTCTAAGAATGTCTCGACTATAAACAAATACAGAAGATGGCTCCCACACCAAAAGCAACTGAGAAAATGATTCACCAAACTGAAGACTTTTACAGTATTGTTCCCACAATAATAAGTTCAATACAATATAAGTTAAATGGCACTTGATGCAAAACAGTACTGACATTTTCATCATTTAACGTTAATGCCACCACTCTTTCCTGATGAGGAAATTAAGGCACAGAGGAATTAAATCACCTGAATAAAGTCTGATACCCAAAACTAGGTATCCAGATTCCAAGAGTAAAGGACCTTTAGTTAAACTAACAAAACTGGTTTATGTCTGTACGTACCGTTTTTTCAAAGGAAGTTTTAAAAGATAGAACTTTTGGACCTGATTTGCTTTGATAATTATTCATCCTAAACATCTAATATTAGATCCCATCCGGTCACATGCTGAGATTCTTCTCCGTGGGAATCCTTAAATCAGGAGGCTGCCACAATATGGTGGATCTCCTGTGAAGCAGGCAGGAGACACATGACAGGAAGGCAGACTGTTCTAACAGGGTCCCAGGAAAGGGAAATAACAGACTGCTGAAGGGGAGGAAGAATAGTTTTTACTTTTCCCCTTCTGAATTCTCAGCTGAGGCCCCTCTACCAAAAGGTAGATTAGCAAGAGAAAAGTGTACAAATCTATTTCATTTTAAATAAAGTCTTGCATGACGCAGGAGCCTATATAAGAAAATGAAAACCCAAAGAAGTGGTGAAACCTGGGCATTTTTATGCTAGGTTTGATGAGGAGTGGAAAGCCATGGAAAATGTGATAGGACAAAGGGTATGAGCTAAGTGCAGCAAACTGGGGAAAGGAAGCAAGGCCTATTCATTCAGACTGTTCTAGCGCTTCCTCTGTTTTCAGAGACAAGGATGCTTCTCTCTTCCAGGGCAGGGAGGGCCTCGCTCACCTGAGGGTTTTAGGACTTGCTTTAGGGGAAGGTATGGGGACAGAGTCCCAGAGAGCAGTGTCCAGGCTCTCCGCCTGGCGTGGGGAGGTGCTGGCTCGGGTGGTGAATGGCCATCAGCTGTGATTGGTTGGCAGTTGGCTGTGACCGGTTAGCCAATTGGCTACTGATGTAACTGCAGGGCTGCGTTGATTGGTTGGTTGGCAGGCAGACATGTGAATGGCAGACTGCAGATCGTGTGGCTACTACTGCGTGTGTCTCCCCGGTGGCCAGAGATAATATAGTGGTGTGACTCCCCTATCTATGGCTCCGTGGGTGTTCCTTTTTGGCCTCACCATGTCCTGTGTTCTTATGTGGGAAGAGGGAGCTTAGACCCTGCAGGCCGTCCCGCACGACACATGGCGCAGCGAGCAGGGTCTCCTGCACGACAGAAGGTAAGGAAGTCTTTCTTTTACCTGCCATTCTCATAGTCACTCCTTCACCTTGAAATATTCAACATGACCGGGAGCCATATTTTGGGTTAGTAGGTCCAGAACCATCATTCCCCACATGTCACACTCCAAGATGTCTTTACATTTTCTAAATCACTGAAACCTAACACCTGAAACCTACTTATACAATGAAATCTGTTTTCAGCGTGGTACCTTTACTTGGAACTGTAGCACATTTGAAATGAATGTATAGTTTGAAAAAGGGTCTAGGCAGATGGACAGCTATAATCTCAGAGATAATCCATTTAGCTGATCTTGCAACCATGGAAAAAAAGGTCATTTTACAAAACATGTCCTCAGACTCCCTGGAAAGCCTTTTTAACTCCTAAAATCTCTGCACATTCATGAAAGTGATTTTTCTATCAGGGCCTTTATAAGGAATCTCCAAAAGTCTTATTAAAACATAAATCCTTTATCTTATAAAGGTCAGTCTTAAGCCTTTAGTATCCACTAACATAATCACAAAAGGAAAATTAGCAAATGTATTAACTGCATTCTTGGGAAATTAGGGCAGGTGATCTAGGATGAGAGGAAGGGTTAGAGTCCAGGAAGGATATGGCCAGGTGGGGCAGGGGCTTTGCAAAGAGTCCTATTATGGGTAATGGCCAGGGAGGCAGGGAGTGAGGGAGGGAGGGAGAGAAGAAGGGAGGGATGGAGGAGAAGAGGGCAAGGGAGGGAGAGAAAGGGTGGGTGGGTGGGGGAAGGGGGAGGGGGAGGGAGGGAGAGACAGAGAGAGAGAACAATTTTACCTGCTAAATCATGTTGCCTAAGACAACCTGTTTCTAACCTCCTCCATGGGGCTATTTAGAGTGAAATGACCCAGGCCAGGGGGGCCATTTTCAGTTATTGAAGAAGCAAGTACAGCTTCTGGCTCTGCCCAGCACTTGACCCAAAGGGTGATGGGCAGAGGGAAGAGGAAAGGGAAGTAACAAGACCTCCCATGGTTAGTCTGCAGACTGAGGGCTGGAAAGCATGGCCCTCTCAGCACGGCTTCAGAAGAGCAGGTCTGACTGCAGAAGTTACAGCGGTCCAGGGCTGAGCTCCAGGGAAGGACTAAGGGCCACAGCCATGAGGGGAGGGGCAGCAAGAGAAGTCCTGGATCAGAAATGCAATAATTAGCACATTTGTCACCTGGTGGTGGAGGGCCATAAAATTGTGATGATAAAATAGCAGCAACGCTGGCATAATCACCCTCTCCCAAGCAACTGCCAAAGGTCTAGTGATTCATCAGTCTCTCTAGGCATTTCTCTAGGCAAGCCCAGCCTCCAGTCTCAGTGTAAAACCCACGAGCCAGCTTCTGGGAGGGAGAAACAGACAGTTGACTTTAAGATTTTTTTCTTCATCTGGAGAAACATGAATAAATCACACATCATCAAGTTTATCATTTTTCTCCTCAGAGAAATATGAAATATTATAGATCATCTCCAGTACATCAGCTTCTTCACACTCCATTAGCATGAAGGGACTATTTTTGATATAATTTATCAAACCACTGGCCTCATTTCTCCCATTTCTTTCAAAATGGAAACGCGGACACTGGACTCGGGCTTCCCTTATGCACAAGCTGCCACAATGTGCCTTCCACCTCGGGAGCAGAAGCAAAGTTGAAGGGCGTCATTAGGGCCAGGTGATCGGCCTATACTACCACCCAGACGGCTAAAAGACCCTAGCGAAGAGACTGGCATGGGGCTGCTTCATGTAGGTCCTGCTGCACTGAGAATATGGTCTTTTTCAATGAACAGTGCATCTCGCTTACCAAAGTCAGTTTTCTCCTCAATCTGTCCCACTTTGAAATGGAAAGGGTCCCGCTAAGGATGGTTGCCTGGTTAGTAAGCCACACGTCCTTACGGGGAGCCAGAAATGTTTGAAAACTGCGATAGAGAATTCAAACATCTGCTCTCTATCTACTCCCTCCTTCCACTGACAGCATTAAAGTGTTTTAACAGCAAAGCTGAGAATCAAATGATCCCTTCAATTTGATTATTATTTTAATTAATGAGGTCCTATTATGTTTGCGGTATTTACCGCGTGGCTTCCGCTCACAATCAGCGAAGCAAATGTATACTTAACTAGCTGTAATATAAAGTTAGAATCAGACAAGAAGTATAAGATGTGCACAGATAAGAAAGCATTTCATTAGGATCTTGAAAACTGAGTAGAATTTCGACATCCTGGATAAAGTTCAAAACAGGAAAGGTAACTAAGCATCAAGAGATGTCCCCGGGAGCATGAAAGAGAAAGGACACTGGAGGGTAAGGGCGTACGGGTGAGATGTGAAGAGTCCAAAGACCAAAACGGTTAGGCTGGGATGATTCTTGCGGGGTATCAGCCTCATCACATAAATGACAGGTGGACACTGAGTGTTTCTGAGCGTTAACAGTAAAGATCAGAACTATGATTAAGAAGTGGACTTTAACAGACCTGTGAAAGGGAGCCCAGGGAGATGTGAGGTGAGTGTTAAGGCCGGTGCTAGGCTTCCTGCAACGAAACACCCCTGTGCGTCCTTAGAGCACCCAGCCTGAAGATAAGGACCTGTCGTGCTTGCTGGAAGAGCAAATGGACGCGTGTGCAAGGAGGTTTGTACAAGTGCTCACAGCAGCACTGTTTGTCATAGCAAAAAATTGAAAATAATCTAATCATCCATAAGTAGAACAGATCAACGGTGGCACAGTCTTAAACGAGAATACTGTACAGTAGTGGGAGGGCGAAACAGAGCAACTGAGTCTCGCAAACATACTGCTTAGTTAAAAAATGTCACTAAAGTGTATACACTTAAGATGTAATTTTTCAAAATAGAAACATACCACATAATATTTGCTGATTAATGCATGTAGAATATGTACAAAGAAATTCGTAACATAAGTAAGAAATTCAGAATTGTGGTTATTATCCCTGGACTCTGAGAGGAGAATATGATCAGAATTACAATGGGGGCTTCAACTATACTGGAAATGCCGTACTCTTCAAGCTGGTGACGGGTACATGGATGTTCATGACTTTTATTTAATACAATCAAGATAAAGTGATAATAATAATGAAGAGTCAAGGGAATCTTGGGGGCTAGCACATTTAAGGATATGGATGACAAGCTAATCGGCAGTGAAGCAGACTGAGAAAGGGTGAAAACACGGGAGGAGTCAGACCACTGACAAACCCCGGACCTGGGAAGTGACAGGCACACGCAGCTCAAGAGCAGGCAGAATGCAGGCGGGAGTTCATACACTTGGTCCAGGCTGCACAGGTAGACAGGAAGCCAGGACTAGTGAGAGAACTGGAGCCAAGAGGGCCTGACACAAGGGCAAGGAGGGGGCAGGAGGGCTAGTGGGAGGTCCAGGTGGACCGTGGCCACACAGAAAACAAAAGAATGGAAGCCTAGATTTGGAAGGCTTCCTTTGCGAGGAATACGGAGAACATATTTATCATGAACCTCCAGGAAAAAAAAAAAAAAAAAATTGTGTGTGTGTGTGTGTATGTGTGTTTGAAGAAAATTCCAAAGTTGGCATTAAAATTTACTCCCCCACCTCCTGTTCTGGAAGACTGGATTTTGCACTATCATTCTTTTTGAAATGACAAAGTATTTTCTTTCATTTAAAGGCCGAACTGGGACAGGACGGCATGGGAAGTAAAATCAAAGCAGAATAAGAACACATGTCGACCTCTCATATTTTTCTTCTTACAGAAATGCAATTGGATAACTTATTTTTAAAAATCTGAAGTTTATTAGGCTGGTATTTATTTTGGTTTCCCTGGAGGGTACAATTATGCCTTAGAAAGACCTGTGGCTGAAAGACTTTCACAATAAACTCTTTCTATCCTTACCACATGTACCAGGAGCAGCAAAGAAAGTCTCCTTTGTGAGGCATTCTGCAGAGAAGACTCCTGTTCTCCTCTGTTAACAGTATCGTATGTTCTGGCATTAGAGTTTCTTTGACCACTACCCCAACTACAGAACTGCCCATGGGAGTTATGCAAAAGGGTTAGGCTGAGCATCCCAGCTGGATCCGAAGGAGTCTGGGAGTGGGAGATAAAATACCACCCGGAAATAATCTCCATGCACAACCAAGGATCATGTCATTGATCCTAGCATTTGCTACGAAGGATACACCAAGGCCAATGGCAAGCTGGAAAGGACTGGTCTTAGGTTCCCATCTCTCCTTCTAGACCAGAAACTTTATACTAAGTTTAGAGATCAACCTTCACAAGAAGGAGCCTTGTTCTGCTGGGTTTCTGCCTCCCATTGCTGTCTCTGGGGGAATCCCACTTCACAAGTTGAGTAAGTGGGTCCACTTCACCACTCTTTAGCAAAGTTGTGAAAAGGTAAGTAAAGATTTTCAGAGAACGTATGCCAAATCATCATGTGATAAAAGTAATCCACATAGACAAACCAATGGGTCTGAGAGTCTCTAGCCTGCCAAGCTAGCAACTGACTGCTGGAGGAGCCCAGGAAAGCTATGACATGAACGGTTAAAAACGTATGAGGAGAAATGCACAGTGGAACACCTCTGATAATCCTGGCTGTTCCTGGCCCTGGGGTAACTACAACTCAATCTCCAGGACCTGTGTAAGTAATGGCTAAAATCCAGGAGGAAAAGAAATGTATTTCTCTGGACTCAAAGACATGTCCGTGAGGATGTGAAATAGATGCAGACGCACAAGCCCATGCATTTCCTCCACGTGTGCAGACCTGACTGGAGACAACCAACCACCAGCCTCCCAGGGTGCAGTTCTAATTCTGTCCGAGCCATCAGCTGCCATGGAGAGACCGGAGACCTGTGTGATGGGCCTGCATTCCAAATGACTCGGGTGAAGCCCACGGTGTCCAGCTGAGCCAAATGTGGAGCCAAGGGAAACAGAGGAGAAGACAAGGCGGGAAACCGAGATGGCGGGGAGGCCTGGCCCATTGAAACCCAGTCATAAACAACACGGAGCAGACCTCCCCGTGAGTCCAGTGGGCTGGTAAGCGCTGCCCACTTGCTGCCAAGGCATTCCATTCCGAAAGACATCCCCTAGACTTTGTCACACCATACTGGAGACTCACCAGGACTTCGCAAGACCTGCTAAAACGCCATTCTATATTTTCAGTAATGTATAGCTATGTGAAAACTGGCTCTTCTCCCACTGCTGCAGGAACAAAAACCTTTACATTAAAATCTCTTTTCAGTTCACCACAAAGTTCTACATGATGTCAGATGGTTAAGGAAACTGAGATAGCCAGCCCTCTGTGTCATGACAGGCTTAAAGACAGAGCTCACTCAAAAAGAGACTCATTTTTAATTGGTATCCAAGTGGTGTTCATTCCTATTTCTCTTAGATTGTCCTCAGAACACTGTACAAGTGGCTAATGGCATCACAGGGACACTCACTCCTTGGGGGGGCTAAAGAACATACTATTAGGGGCCCAAAACACAAAGCAAAATTAATTTCTCAAGAACGACAAATGAAAAAAGAAGGATGTCAACTGTGGAAAATCAACCCATCAACCCCAAACCACTAACAGGAAGGAGAACAAATGCATATCTGCAATGACTTGAAGAAATTCTGTGGATAGAAAGAAATGAGGTCATTCCATTGCAGCACAAATAGATTTCACCACAAATCCTTGCTAGGGATGGGATGGTTGGTATACAGGAAACTTGTATGTCATGCACATGATGAAACTGAACCTTCTGGGAAAGAAAGTTGCTTTCCTTAATGAAATTCCTGGCCAGAAACTGATTTTGCGTTATAAGGTTCAAATCTCTGCTCCCTCAATTATCACTACGCTCCAAGTTGTGGTTAAATGCTTCACTTTTTCTGAGTCTCGATTTCTTCATTTGTAAAACGCAGATAATAAAATCTACCTGGCAGAATTGTTTTGAAATTCAATGATATAATACAAACAGAAGTATTTAATCAAATGCCACACAAGGCCCACAGCAAGCCTGTGGGTCTGGATCTGCGCTTCCACACCCCACACCTCTGAGGCGTTCCAGTGTGTGGGTTATGGCACAGGTTCTCCTATCAGACTGCAGCAATGACCTCAGACACACTTCTTCACCTTTCTAAGCCTGTTTCCTTACTGGAAGAATGGAGATGGTAATAGTGCCTCTTTCCGTACGTGCTTGTGAGGAATAACTGAGTTATTACCCAGAAAATAATGAGAACAGTGCCTGGCACACAGTCAGAGCTCAGTGGCTGCTAGCTTGGATCACGACGATTATTATATATAAAATTTGAAATCTTATTGATGGAGGAAGTACTCCTTTGAAATTTTGAAAAACTAGACGCAAAGCGTTTAGTCAATCAGACCTTCTAAGCATGCTGTATGTCCCCTGTGAAGACCTCGATATAATGATATTTTGCATTAGTGGTGAACTTTTTTTTTTAAGTGTGGCTAATGCACTCTTTATTTCACTTTAGGAAGAAAGAGGTAAAACACGGAGAAAACAATTCATATAAGCAATTTACTTATTAGAGAGCAACTTCTGAGGTTGTTCAAGAACAGAGCAAATCCAACTCAACTTCCCATAAGACTCTCATTTTATATCCACTTCTTGGTACAGAAAGAACTGAACTCCAATAGCACGGCCTCAGGGTTGTGTAAGACGATCCATCATCAGAGAGAGATTCTCTTACAATTGCTAGACGACGCTCTCTAAGGCAAAAATATACTGACTACACCATAGAAAGGTTTTCAAGAGCAAGTATATTGAAAAAACATGTTTTTTAAGAATGATCCAAACTTAAATTAATACCACTTTATTCCAGTTAACAGAGGTTTTACTGTATTGTCTTCTTAACCAAGAAGACTAAGTATGAAACGGTATGGGAGAGCACAGTAGGTGAACTATTTCTAGGAGTTCAAATCCTGTAATAACATTTCATTCACACAGCATTGCTGAGAAAAACAGTAACAGTGGTTTGCACAGGCAAAATCATCGCTATTTCACAGAAGAAACCGAAACCAAATACCAGAAAGTTGAACAGTTTCTCTCGAGTTAGTTGCTCTTGAGCAAGTGTCAAGAATGTAGAAGTGAGACGTCCTGTCCCTGGCTCCACACAGTGGACCCCGAGCCTGGCTATGGCCAGTGAGTAACTCAGGTAACTGCTCAGTCTCCGCACAGTATCAGGATATGCCAGCGCTCTTGCCAGTTCAATGAATCCTTTACCACACCACACACAGGAAATAGAAATACGTGACTATGGGGACTTTGTGGTAAATTAGAGGTTCCTCTTCACCCTAACATTCCTTCTTCCTTCTAGAAGCTTTGGAGGTGGGGAGGGGGGCAGAATTTATAGAGTATGGTGAATTTCATGGGCCAAGTTCAATGAACTAAGTTAAAGCAAGCAATTCTCATGTATTAATCAAGGACGATCACAATATTATGTAATCATGATATGGTTGACGTAATAATGAAGGCCAATGGAATTTGCTTTCAGTAAACATTGGCAGGTAATAACATTTGCTAATAAGAATACGGCCAGGAAAATAGTGTATAGTATTGAGATATTAAAATAGGCTGAAATGCACAGGGGAGGAAAGCATTAGATATACACATGTTCAAGTTATTAAAGACTGAGAAAATATGAAGGTGAGATTAATGTCACAGAACCTATCTGCATCTCCAGAAGTGAAGGGTGTAGGTTCTATGAAATACCTTCTGCTCTCAAACATGCACTACATCTAGCAGGAGAACCTTGCACAGAATTTGAAAGAGTGATGGGCTGACAAGCATCAGATGAAACTGAGAAGGAAAGTAAAATTTCCCGTGAAAGAACATTCTTTAATTATGAAGAAGGTTGCCTGGGATTACCCTACAGAAATCTTGCAAATCCTTGCTCTTTATACCTGCATCAAATGAGAGCTACCTGGGGAGCCCTTTCTCCTGCTTTACTCTCTCAGGTCCAGGCATATAAAGGCTGAGGAGAGAGAAGCAGCAGCATCACAAGTCATCCTGCCAGTGCTGGGAACAGAGGCCGAGGCCGGGGAACTGGCACCAGTAAGCCTCACAGCTCCCAATACTGTCTCCCTGTGCACGCTGAGCAGAGGGGGTGAGGAACGGCAAGGGGAGAGTGGGGGACTCTTGGTGGGGAAAAAAGGTTGCCATCATACAGCAAGAGCAGTGAGAGAAACTCAGGGCAGATGGGGAAATTCTGTAGTCATTTGACTCCTGAAAGGTGTAAAAAAAAAAAAAAAAGGAGTCCATCTTCCATCTTAAAATCTCTGAGCAAGAAAGGAAGCAAAACCTACCAAAAAAAAAAAAAAAAAAACTTGTTTATAATAAAGACTACATTCTGTAGCAATTTCCTAGATTCCTGGGGTTAGAAATCTAGATTGCCAATGGATAAGTGAGCCTTAAAATCACATCCCTGCTGACAAAAATTCATTTCTTATAACCGTCTCCATTTACCGGAATGCTGAATCTTTCCCATGGGGAAGGAACAAATGAAAATGTTATTTCTCTGCTCATGAACTCATACCTTTCTGTCTGCTTTTCACTGTTGGCAATTTCATTCTCCTCCAAATTTGACTAAAGCCTGTGACCTGAGGGAAATAATGTCTATATAATAATCTTCTGAAACTCTAATTCTGAGTCATGTTTTTTTGGATGTTGCCTCGCAGTTTATGAAAATTGCACTGAGCTATGAAATGTAAGTGATGCGGTGTCTCTGCCTAACATAATCATTTTGCTGGTGAGCATGCTGCAGATACTAATGAAAAGGAGGCTCCATGAGAAGCCTCAAAAGCGGGTTAATGGCAACAACGTCCCAGCAGTGGCCCCATCTTCAGGACCCTTCGCGGGCTCCCCTCAGAACAGAAGAGCCAAGGGTGAGGGACAGGTGGTCAGAACAGTCAGGAACAGGGGGAGAGAACTACTTCTGTTGTCATCCCTCCCCTGTCCCTACATGCCTGAATCTCTGGACGTCCATTCCTGTGAGCTTGGCACAATAGCGTGCAGTCGCAGCTTGAGAACAATGCTGCTCTGACCTCCCATTTTAAAGAAAATCTCCAATTTCAGACAAGATCAGTTATCTCTTACAAATGAGTTTAGTCATACAGTGTAATTAATGAACATCTCTCTGTGAGTGCAGGTAGCTATTGTACCTGGCAGTGGAAATTTCCATCTATCATCTGGTGAATTTAACACAACCAAATGGGGTTAAGGACCATCATTTAATGTTTCTCTATCCCTTTCAATCAATTCTATGTGCAAGTGAGGGAATTAAGAAATGTTATAAAGGTAACTTGCCCCTAGTATACTGGATCTCAAATAGAGACCACCGAACATAAAATTCTGTGATCTATGGTGCTTGTGCTCTTACCATTATTAACAAAAAAAAGACATGGAAATGATATAAAATATTAAAATTAATATTTAGTTATCAAACTGCCTTTTGAGAGATGGTGGAGGAGACTATGTTTGGGTTTTGGTTTTTTTGTTTGTTTGTTTGTTTGTTTGTTTTAACCATAGAAAGCTTTGTTGTTTGAAACGCTCTCTCCTCTCCTGATTCTCAGCAAACTGAGGGGGTTTAATAGTTTCCAATTTTCAGCAAATATTTTTACAATTGTATTTGATTGTTGAGACTACTTAGGGAATGATGCAATGTTAGAAACTAAGCAGCAAATAATGTTTTGTAACTGACCACGACATCTGTAATATCACCATCTATGAATGACAACCCCCATTTAACTATTACTAACACTAAGAGAAATAATTAGCAAGTACTACAATCAAGTGCAAAATCATATCCCTTAACATTTATTGTGAAGATTAGTATATATATTGAAATCATATATATTTAACGAATCCTAGGCATCATAAATTACTTCTGACTTATACTGAACTTACTTCATGCAAACCTCTGCATTCTACAGCCATATGGCACTCATAATTTTAAAAATTAAAATCAAAATATTAAACTCATAACTGAAGTTTTCCCAAGGCTAAGGGAAGGAATGGGACTTTGGGTGGTAGTATAATTGCTTTCAAGAAGGATTAACAATCATTTGCCACAAGCTCTGTAGCAGTTCTCCAAAAACAACTCATTTGAAGTACTCAATCCAGAAATGATCATTGTCCTGAAACGAACAAACCAACCCTCTTATTTGAGGAAAATTTGCCAGTAGGCTGGCCATGTTTGCTGTATGCAATAAATGATCAAAATAAACCGTCAGCCCTGGGCTCCAGCTTTATATCCATCATGTTACTAACCTAAACCTGTCAAGAACATCTAAACACGTGTGCAAAATGAGAATCTTTTACGGGGATTATGAACATATCACTCTTTTGAAATCTCTATCAGCTTAGTAGGACTGTAAATACAAATTCAATTATTCTTACCCTTAATTTGAAGAATTATTCATACATCTCCTGAGAAGAGGAGCTATTATAAAGTCAGTTGTAAATATCAAAACTGAAATTATATTCTTTTCTAATAGAGAACACTTTTTTATTTTGGCTAACCTCATCATAAGGTTAATAATTAAAAATTATGGTCTAATATGCAGGGCAAAAACTACGATCTCAACAGTTGCTGATTCAAAATATGTATTTCCAGGAGTAAAATTTAAAAGTTCACTCACTCATCAGCCCACAAAGGTCACTTTATTTTTCATTGTTGAAGAGTTATATCTGTCACATCAACCTAATAAAAATTTCTGAATACTCCAAAGATTTTTCCAGACCTTGACTTAGACACATATTGAGAATTCATTATCTTGCTGCTATTCTATGAAGTACTGTTCTTCCAAAATATATACTCAAATTCTGCTACTTTAAAAACTGAGTAGAACTTGCGATGGTTTTTCACTGGTTTACTGGGTTGTGTCTCTTAATGACATCATCTGTGTCTTAATGCTTCCGATTTAGGGAGTTAATACTACCGTGTTTACAAACACGATGCAAAGCACCCCCTGCTCAATCAGCACAGAGTAAATGCTTGCTCACAAACTGATGGGTCATATATCGCAAGCAATAATTCATACTTCAAAATCAACAAGTTCAATCACAAAATATCTAACAGTGGAAAGCTAAAAGTAGATTCATGGCAACTCCGTGACATTTGTACTGATATTTCTGAAGGCGTCAAGTATTACTTTTTTAAGCTTTACCACCTGTCAAGTTTCAGGTATTTAATTTTATCCCAAGAAGTTACATTCCCCAAACAGGTCACGTGACTGACTGTATCCTTAAGCCAAATGTACTTAAAATATATTGTGTACTGCATTACTACAGATCTCAAGTAAATATAATTATCATTAATTATATAGATGTACGTAGCACAGGGTTATATAGATGTATGTAGCACACAATGTATATCTGCATATTTTGAAACGCCTACAAATAAAAACAATTTAAAAAGTAAAATCAGATTTTCGATTTTTTATTTCTTTTTTTGATCTATGAGCTATTTAAAAGTATGTCATTTAACTCCAAAATATTTGGGGTTATTCTAGGTATCATTCTGTTACTGAGTTCTAGTTCAAATTGGCTCTGGTAGGTGAACATAATTTGCATAATTTAAATGATTTTACATTTATTGAGATTTTATATCTCAAAATATGGTCTATATTAATGACTATTCCAAGTGCACTTGAAAAAAAACACTGTATCATGTTGTGAGGGTAGTATTTTATAAAAGTCAGTTGAGACAATGTGACTGATAGTATTGCTCAAATATTCTGTCTTTCCTAAAGTATGTTTACTGATACTACCCATTACTGAGGAAGGCATGTTGAAATTTCAACTAAATTGGTAGACTTGCCTAATTCTCTTTGCAGTTCAATAAGCTTTTACTTTAGGTATTCTGAGGCTCTGTTATTAGATGTGTAGGCCTTTAGTTTTCTTGATGAATTGTTTTCTTTATCATGATGTACGTCTGATAGTATTACTTGTTCTGAAGTATACTTTGTTTGATATTAAATATAATCATTCCAACTTTCTTCTGTTTTGAATTTGCATGGTATGTTGTTTCCCATCCATTTACTTTCAATACAGCTAGGTCTTCACATTTATAATGGTTTTCTTGTAGACAATATATAATTGGGTTTTGCTTTTTAGCCAATTTTATAAACTGTGTTTTAATTGACCATTTCTATTTAATGTAATTATTGGTAAGGAAGGGTATATATCATTTTACTTTTTAAAAATTAGCCCCATCTGGTTCTTTGTTTTGTTTTTTTCTTTTTTCAGTCTATTTTTTGTCTTCTTTTGTTTTAATTGAGCATGTTTTATGATTCCATTTTATCACTTTTATAAGCTTGTTAATTATATTTTTTTGCTTTATTTTCCCCCAGCATGTGTCCTAGAATTTATAGTATACATCTTTAAATGATCACAGTCTACTTTAAAATATTTTTATATTACTTCACATACAGCATGATAAACTTACAACAGTATATTTCCATTTCTTCTCTCCTGTCCTTTGTGCTACTATTGCCAAAATTTTACTTTGACATTTGTTAACAAACCCTACAATGCATAGCTATTATTTTGCTTTAGACCAGATCAGACAGCAAATGCTTTAGGCTTTGCAAGCCATACCTAGTTTATGTTGCATATTCCTTGATTATTGCTTTTTAAATTTTTTCATTAACCCTTTAAAAAATTAAAACATTCTTAGCCATTAGGCTGTACAAAATAAGTTAGAGGTAGCATTTATCTCATGGGCTGCTTTATGTCAATCTTGCTCTAACCTCTTTTTAAAAGATTAAAAGTAGGATGAAAGTGTCTTTCACATTTATCTACACTTATATTTTGGGTGCTCTTCACTGCATCGTGTAATACCAGGTGTTCCGTCTAGCAGCATACTCCTGCCTAAAGAGCTTCCTTTATCATTTCTTCTAATGTGGGTCTACCAGCAAAGAATTCTCTTGACATTTGTTCATCTGACAAAATCTTAATTCTGACCTCATTTTTGAAAGATATTTTTCCTAGATGTAAAGTTCTAGAATAAAGTTATTTGTTATTTCAGTTCTTGAAAGCTGCCATTCCATTGTCTTTTGGCTTTCATAGTATCTGACTACAAGTCTGCTGAACTTTTAGCTATATGACTCATTATGTATTAAATATGTATTTTTTTCTCTGAGTGAGTTCGGGATTTCCTCTTATCTTTGGTTTTTAGCAATTTTACTTCAATGTAGGTATGTGTGCTTTTATTCATATTTATCCTGACTGGATCTGTGGTTTATTTTCTTTCATTTTTGAAAATTCTCAGTCATTATCTCTTCGAATATTTCTGCTGCCTTATTTTCTTCCTATACACATAGATTATTAGATTGTTTGGTTTGATCCACAGTTCTGTTTTTGGATGCTCTGTTTTTCATTTCCACTCTTCGTGCTAGTTCAGTTTGGATGGCTTCTATTAGCTTATCCTCAAGGTCACTGATTCTATCTCTACTATATCCAGTTTGTTAATAAATCCACAGGAAAAAAAATTCATTCATGATATTATGTTTCTCATTTCTAACATTTCCATTTGACTCTTATTTATAGATTCCATCTCTCTAATGAAATTCCTCCCACTGATATATATTGTCCACCTATCCATTAGAACTTTTAATATAGTAATCATAATGATTTCACAATTTCTATCTAAAGTTTGCATATCTAAACCATCTCTTGGTTTGGTCCTATTGACTGTTAAATCTCTTGACACAGGCTTTATTTTTTTTCCCCTTTGGGTCTGGTTTTCATAATTTTTTATTGAATTCCAGACTTTGTGTGTGAAAGAAACTTAAGAAAATAACATTTGCCTGGAAATGGGTAAATTCAGACTATTAGCATCGGGCACTGAATGAATCTAATAAGTAGTTAACTGGGTTTGTGCTTTGTTGTTGATGTACTTATTTTCAGTGCACCACAGGATGAAAATCCCCCCTTTGAAAGACTGCTGTGACCTAGCTGTTTGCGAGTCTGAAAGTTCCAAAGTTGAAGACAATTTAAAGTCTGATCATGAGAAAAACATCAGAAAAACATTTTAAAAGCCAGCAATCAAAGAACGTTCTACAAAATACCTGACTAGAATTCCTCAAAACTTTCAAAGTCACCAAAAAAAAAAGCATTAAGAAACTATGTCAGTCTAGAGGAGCCTAAGGAGACATGATGACTAAACACATAACATTGTATCCTGGATAGAATGCTGGAAAAGAAAAGAGGCATGAGGTGAAAACTAAGGAAATCTGAACAGAGCATGGACTTTAGTTAATCATAACATAATGACATTGGTTCATTCCTTATAAAAATGTATCACATTAATGTATGAGGCTTACCATAGGGGAAACTAGGTGGTGTGTATATGGGAACTGTACAGTCTGCACAAATTTTTTAAATCTAAAACTATTCCAAAAATGTTTATTTTACTAGCAGTATCAAATAGTCTTTCTCAGTATTTGTAATCTACTCTAAATGTACAGGAGGCCGTGCACATATGGGTGTGTGTCATGGGTGTGTGTGTGTGAGAGAGAGTAGGGGAAAGTCTACTCCCATGCCCTTGCCACGCCTCCAGCAGTAGACAACTACTGCTTATTTCTTGGTGCAAGGCTTGCGGTGTGGGAGGGGAGTTTCTCATCCTCTTGTTCCAGCCTCAGTCTAAACCCAACACTGCAAATCTGAGCCTCAGGAGTGGGACTTTCTCAGCATTTCTCAGAACACGTCCTTGTATTGGCAGACTATCACGGGCATCAGGAAGTTTCCTACTCCTCTGCCATAGGCAGCGGACCCCTGCTTTGCATCAGTGATGAGTCCTGGGCACCATGATCTCTTCCAGTGGCAGGCGGTTGTAGCCCAGCGTCACTCAAAGGGGGGGAGGGGAGTGTGTGTGTAGCCCTTTCCTCGTATTAGCTGATCTAGAAGGGCAGATGGGTTTCTTGCCCCTCTCCCAGTGGCATATGGCTTTTGCTTTGCATCTGAAAAGGGTCTGGGGACTGGGCATGACAGATTAAAATCCAAATACTGAATTTCTGCTTCAGTATCAACTGTGAGAAAGATCTACTGGTCTCTTTCTCTCTTTGAACCTAACATTCATTTTGGTATCAATGTGCCTAGTACCAGTTTAGAACATACTACTTGCTTAGTTTCTGCATGCTAGATTTATTTCCATTACTCTCTGGGCTCTGAAAAAATCTCACACTGGGTGCTTAGACACGGAAACTATGCTGACCCATTCCAGCCACAGGTAATTCATCTAGGCCAGAGGTGGCTGCTCACCACGCCTCTCCCTCTTTCCCTAACCTCATCTTCACTAGCTGGTTTTGTTTGCTGGTTCTGCCTTTCAGACAGAGTCACTTTGAAACACGGCAATCCTCTACCCCGGCCCCCTCCCCGCCTGGAATAACACACTGTGGTGATAAGAAAGCAGTCAACACAGCAGTTGTATATGAGGCTCACCAAACATTAATAGGGGGTGTTTCTGCAGAAAGGGAAAGATGTAGACTGATGTGCTGCATTTTTTCTGCCTTTTTCTACTATGTAAAACATTTATAATAACGGTATATCATTTTAATAAAAACAGTATCATTTTTTTTAATAACACAACTCCAGAATAGTAATCAGATTGGGAGTTACTGGCCTCTGTTTATAGTAGCAATCTTAAAAAGTCTGCAAAAATCCAAGGGAAGACTCTCAAAGAAGCTGCCAGCACAAGAACCAAGAAGTGAGAGAATGACAGAGAACTTTTAACTTCATACGCAGAAGCACAAACTAAAGGCTCTCCTTTCATTCTTAAACCTTCTCTTAAAGAGATCCAGAATATGAATTTTGACATTGCAGATTTGTTTTTCATAAAAACTGTCCTCTTAAAAAAAAAAATTGTCCTCAATTTTGTGTTCTCCTCAGATCTTGGAATAACTGAAATTGCCATTCTTCCACTCAAAAACTAATAAATGAATAATCATTCTCCTGGTAATCCTACGACGGGGTATGTCAGTAATTGTTTGGAAGGTGATGTATTTAGGGAACCCCCTTCTATAACTCCAGCTGTATTTTTCTTTGACAGGCAATACTGCCCCTGTAATTCCTTTTGAAAATTTTGTTAAAAATTACATCATGAAGCCACTGGATGTCACTGCAGGTTTATGGAGTGTTACCCACTAGGGTTTAAACTGGGCTATAAATAAGGGGACTCTTAAAGCACGCTAAAGGGATTGGGAAGTAAGCTGTCAGGCTCGGAGGATTTATGGGTATAACACTAATGCACTGGTGATATGCAATATGCCAATGATAAGACCTTCTATCTGCAAACTCTTGAACTAAAATAAAAGCTTGTAGAAAAGGTGAGGAACAAATAAGGCTAACAGATCTGGTGGCCAAGTATAAGAATAAAAGGCAACAAGCTTGATTCGGACAATCAAAGAAAATGAGAAATGTGAATGTGAGTAGACATTAAAAAGTCAAAGGTGGTGATCTGTTCCCCAGAAGTGAGATTTTATGGCAATGATAAAAATAAACACACAAACAAATCCAAACACACACACATATACACACACACACACCATTAATCAAAGATGAGCTGGGACACCCTCACCCAGGAAACTGATATAAATGAGAACATGCCATTTACACCAGTGTTCCATCCTTAACAAGTAATAAAGATTGCATCACCTCCTATATCATATGCCTCATAATTTTTAGTGGGAAAAAAAAATGAACACGAAAAATTGGGGAAAAGATTCATTAAACAGGCACAGCAAATTAAATAGGAAATGCCAGCTGTTCCCACAGAAGTCAGATCTTAGCCTTACTCTTGTTTTCTTTATAACATCTTTCTATCCCCACCAAAAGTTGTTAAAAGACTCAAAACCAGGACTTGTCTTCAAGAAAAAAGAGAGATTTAAATCAAAACAAATGCCTAATTCCCATGGAAATAGAACTCCATGGAATTAGTTTCAGCATCGTTATATCAGGAACATACAAGTTCTGTTTCCTATTGATTAATTCCAGCCGAGTTGAAATTTGCATGCAATTTACAATCATTCCCTTCCACAAATGTCTTAATTTAGTAGTATTTTGAACTTGGCATGACAAGATTATTGCAAATCACAGCTTCATCAAAGAAGAATCTGCTTGAAAAAAAAAAATCACAATTTCATTGGAAATGCTGCAAAAGACACAACAATTGGTTTTAAAGGAATATACAGTTTTATATAGCCAGTACATAACTCTTCAATTCACCAGTATCATACATCAATGACGGGCCTTTCACAAATACCTTCTTGCTAATGGACAGAGAAGCACAGTTCTGACACTGACAGCCATGAGTAGAAAAGTTAATTATAACACGACGCATTGGGTGATAAATGTTAGGAAGCTTACAACAGTGTGAAAAGAAAAAAATGTTCGTAAGGCCATTTTTTCTGAGTGTCAAATTTAGTTACCAAGGCCAGCTAACAAGCCATCAAAGACATAATCTATGAGGCTAATTTTGGGTAATTTTGGAATTGTTTAATGAGTTAGGAGTTATTCTTCCAATGAGCCTTGCAGAAGGTAAATGCTAACAAAGTCCTCAAGTCAAGACTTCACACACACAGAATTAAGGTGAGCAGAGAGCTTTCTTAGGAAGAGGATCTAGCATCTCTGGATAAAGCAGGAGGGTCATCAGAATCCAGGCAGTTTTCTTTATACAGTGGGCCACCATCCTCAAATATTTCAGCAGCAATCTCATGGTCTCTATATAACTCATCTAAATATACTTGGTCATCAAACATTTCATTAATATAACACACCCTATTAAATGAATGAATCCTCTCCTCTTCTCTAAAGGTGAGAGTACAAACAATATCGGGGCAAATAGCAATTAAACTATAGGTGTTGGTAAAAAGTCACATATAAAAAAATACTTTTGGTTAATAAACATAGAAAAGACCAAATAATGAGCCTTGGATAAGCTGGAAGCTCTAAATGTAATGGGTAAGCCACAATAAATGTCCTATCGACATCTATTCAAGACCGCGAAATTGCAGTAGAGGTAAAATTAACCCTAAAAGGAGGTGAGGAACCATGCTGATATCATTATATATACATTTTTTGTTTGTTTTTTCCCAGGGATTTATCCTTTCTTCCTGGATTTAAAAGGATTCCATTAAGGTCTGTATATTTACTATTAAAGTCCACTGAGAAATCCCCAAGTCCAGCCTACCCCAATGAGCAGCATAAACAAAATCTTATGTCTGAACTATAATAAAATTCTATGGTTTTCATTCGCTAGACGCTCATATTAAGAATTAGTGAAGCTAAATGAAAACTGCAAAATATATCAAAGATAACATGGATTAAAATGTTCACTGTTTGACAATTCATAAACTATTTTTTCTGATAAATAAATAACAGTTTGTAGATCTTTTAAGTTATCTGGCTTTTCCCTGAAACTTGCACAAAATTAGTGTCCAGACATCACCAGCACCCCATGGCACTGCATTTGTGAAGCATATAAGCTGTAATAAAAAAATGGTCAATTTGTAATGCTATCAGCTGTACCCCTACCTACTGAGACTTCTACCATATTACATAGTCCCCCTATGTATTAACTATTAAAAAATTCAACATAAAAATCGACCTAAAAAGGTCCATGTTCTATTTTTGCTCTAGAATTCTCAAGTTTCTTTTGAAATTCATCTGTTCTTTTAAGCCATTTTGTTTTGATTGACACAAATTCAGAGAAGTCTGACCACGTGTATTTCACACTGGGGTCCTGCCAACATTTTGTGACACCCACAAATAGTGATCTGACGAGTCACATGAGCTAGCAGAGAGAATAATGACTGCTTCAAACATGTGTGCGGGAGTCAGCAGGATAGAAATCAAGGCACCCTCCACAGGCGCCATATCATCATCATCTGATGCCATATGTCCTTGAAACAGCCTTGAGGAAATGGAATCTCCCAAGATATATTCGAACAGGGCCGCAGAAGCATCAATGTTCTGAGAGGAGATGATTAAAATAAGATGCAGTTGATACCACAGCAAAACAATCAAAGGAAAGCAGAGCAATAAATAAAAAGGAAAGCTGTTTATCCCGAGTCATCTAAAAGTATGCTTTGGTTCAAGGAAATATGTACTATACCCTCACTAATGAGAATGAGGGGAATGTGTCATGGGTAGCTCATTCTTTACATATTTACTGCCTTTGATCCAGTCAGCTCAATGGGCGTTCAGGTAAACCACACAGAAACAAGTATCTCACAAGCTCAACAATAAATTACCGCAAATTAATCACAATTGTTTTTCTGAAAGGGGAACTCCATCCATGGACTGTAGGGGATGACAAGCACGTGGGCAGCATAGCGCAGGCTGCCACCCTGAGCTCCGGATGCACCACCCCCAGAACCCCTGACCTCGGACAGCCCACAGCCTCTGAAATCGATTGTCCGAAATCTAAGGCAGTGAGCAGGGGCCAGCAGTCCAGGCTGTCGGCCGTGCCCTCCACTGCCTCTCAGGGGTCTCAGCGACACTCGCTCGGCTGGAGAAAGCAGGTTCTCAGAGGTCGTGCTTGGAGGCTCCTCTACAACTCACCACCACGTTTCCTCTATGACTTAGTCCTGTCGATCCTGTATCCCAAATATCTCTAGAACTGTCTTCCCCTTCTCTGTCAATAGCACTGGCATCATCATCGGGTCTCCTGTAATCTTGTGTGCCTCCAAACATACCCCTACAAAGCCACTGTACACAATACTGTGGGGTGATGCGTCTCACACACATCTAATTATATCCTTCCACTACTTAAAATCTTTCAGTGGCTCTCCAGTATCTTCATCATAAAATGCAAACTCCTTAACAAGACTCGTCAAGACTATCTGTGACCTGGCTTCTTACTAACCTCAGTTTTGCAATTTCTAAGTATTTCAAAACAACTGCAGGCCCCTGACAGCACCAAGCTCCCAGCCTTCGGGCTTTTCCACATGGTTCTCCATTGAATGCAACCTCTCCACCCTCCCCAACCGTCTCGTCATCTGACTAACTTCTATTTCCACTCCAAGGACCAGTGCAGGCATCACACCAGAAAGCCTCCTCGTGTGTGCAGGTATATTCCTGAGAGGGCATTGGATGCATATTATAATTGTTTGCCTCAAGTTCTCTCTCCCTTACCCCCATCACAAGGCTATGGACTCACAAGGTAGTTGTTCCACCACGTGTCATTTTCAAAGTCCCCAAGGGCATTCCAGTTTAGGAATCCAGCCCTTAAGAGCAGAAACTAAATCTTTCACTGCCCTACGCTGAGAGCTTTCAAAATGCCTGGATGCTTACTACAGGCTCTAGAGGAGCAAAGAAATAAGAATGAACAAGCAAAGAAGTAAGAAAAAGAGAGTGCACACAAGGGAAAACTGACCAGAGGATGAACAAGACAAAAGTAATGAATGCTAACTGAAAATAAGGAATGTTTAACAGAGAAGAGAGAATTCTAAGAAATGGTTAAGTACTTAGAAAATTGTAGAATAATGCAGTCGGATTAAATAAAAATGTTAATTTGATTTACGCTAATCATTTTTTCCAAAATTGTAAGGAGGACCTTTTATGAGACGGGTTGCAAAACTGAAAAACCAAGTACACAAATGACCAAACAAAACAAAGCAGACACAAATGGAAGCAGACACATCTTGTGGAGTCACAAGAGATCATAAGAATCCTCAACTGTACAACCAGGGCAGGTATGGCGCTCCACACGAGGTCTGCTTGCTAAAGACTGCTCTATCTTAGCTCACTTACAAGCCAGAGACTTAACTCAGAAACCTCTTGGACTGCTTCTGAGCCCAGTGGTTCCATGGAGAGGCAGAAAGAGGGGACTGGACCATCTGAAACCCTCCTTCACCCTTCTGTCCTCACAGGGGAGCCCAGACAAAAGCCCTCTCTCCAGCCAGCCCCCGGCAGCCCGCACTGTGGTTCACTTTCCAATTCCCCAAAGCAGGGCAATCCGGGAAAGCAACTGCTTTGGCTGCAATTCGATAGGCACAGGTGGCACTGCCAGCTGCAAGTAATTTAGCTCTTACTGGCATTGCTACGTCTCCTGGACTTCACATCCTCTGTGTCAACAGAGAGGAGGATGAGGGGACAGGAGCCAAGAGGAGAGGACAGTGATGTGGCAGAGAGGGAATGACATTCTCAAGGTTCAGTGAGGTTGTCACTTGCATACATTCTTCTGCAAAACTGGCTACATGAAATTGTGGATAGAGACAATCAGGTCAGACATCATGCCAGCACATGCCAGCAGACTAAACCAGCAGGATGCTTCAGATGTCCCTACCAGGCCGGGGACTGACAGCACTCCATGCCTCGCAGATGGCAACAGTCTGGGCTGAGGTTCCAGGTGCAAACGATTCTTCTACAAATGAACCCACGCTGGCTCCTCTCTTACCTCCAAACAGGTCTGGTGGCCAGCCCGTTTCTTTCTGAGCCCTGAATACGAGGTCACCCTCGTGACGTGTAATCCCAGGCTTTCGCTGGGAGAATTTAACGCCAAGTAGGGTATTTGAAAACTCGTGCTCTGAATATCCTGGATTTCCTGGTGGCCTCTTTGTACATTTTGATTCTTCATGACAATGAGGACAGCCAAGGAAGCTTCCCAAGACAGAGCGTTGGGAACACAGGGCAGGCAGCCACGACTGAGTACTTCATTAGAAGAGCTGTAGCTTTCTCTTTCTAAAGAGCAAAAATCCCTGATCTCTAGAAAAGATAGGCCAGGGCTCTTCAAGGGCTCACACTCCTAACTGGACTGTGAGGCTATGAACAGAGCAAGGGCAAGCTCGAATCAAGGACTGTGCAAAGACTTGCTCTTTACACCTCTTTTCTTACTACCTCTTTGCCCGACCTTCCCAGGAAACTTTCACTGTTTCTTCAATGTAGGAAGCCAACTTTGACAGTCTAAGACATGCGTTCTTAGACTTCCCAAATCAAATTCTCCCCAGTGTTCAACACATGGTTTTGCTCACTTTTCTCCCAAAAGCTAAACAGGCCTTGGGTGAGACCACACCACACGAAAGACATCCCATCATCATACAGGGCCACCAAGTAAGGCCACTACCCAGCAATATTTCTGGGCAAACACATTCCAAGGCTCATTTGTAATGAGACTTCCACTTGAGAAGAACAAAACCAGGCTGGCAGCAGGAAGTGTGCTTGCCGTGCTGTCAGCTGCTTTCTCACCAAACCTGGAAAGCAGGTCCCCAGAGGGGCTCCACAGCTCCTAAAGCTGCATCAAACATATGATGCTAAAATTTGATCCAAGAAAGCAATTATCAAATGTACCCTTCCAATACAAAAAAGGAAAAACATGTATCCAGCCAACCACAGCCAGAGGTACAAGCAGTGCGTTTCCCTCTGCAGCCAATCCAGCGGATGCCATGCCATGCCCTCCTTGTTACTGTATTCCGCACTCTAGCTGCCACACTATCGTCAGACAGAGCTGATCACGGTACGTGCCAATGGCATTGTTTTTATAACCTTTATGTGGTGCGATGTAATCTGCTCAGTTTAAGACAGGAGGCACACCAGAAAATGAGCCAAGTCCCGAGAAGAAAAGAAAATGCTGAATGTATTTGTATTCAAGCAACCTAACAGATAAAGGAGAATAAAAATAAACTTGTTTCACTGTCTCCAATACTTTAAAAGTAGTAGTTTTTAGAAATCATTTCACTCACGACTATCTTGAAAACAACACATATCTAAACAAGTTTTCTGTCCATAAAACATATCTTTAAAATTTATAGATTCACTTATTAGATCCGGTCAACCCTTCACTGAATTCCTTCCACTCAAGCCAAGGAAGAAACTGCTTTGCCCTTTCTCCTCTCCCATTTTTGCTGGCATGCCAACATTCCAGTCCTCCAAGCCTACACAAATGCTTGCCTGATGGACACTTTTTTCTCCAGGAAATGACAGTGACATAGGTAAAAGGTGATTTGGATAGACTGCTGTGTCACAAATTGTCAGGATCTGATTTAGAGACCTTGCTTTTGTCAAGAAAGACAGTTGGATGTCTGCTTTAAAGAAGTACTGGGAATATTTTCATCAAAGGTTTGAATTGAAAAACAGTAGGAGGTAAATATCTGAGATGTTGCCGAGAAAGACTGCTATCTCTGTGCAATTACCATTAACAGAGGACAGCAGTAGCTCAATGAAGTAATTCAATCTGGTGGCCTACATTTTATCAGACAGCAATTTTGAGCTCTGACATAAAAGACTGCCATAAAAAGGAGTAGGCTTTTTTGTATGCATTTTCTCTCCCCTCATTCTATAAAAACAAGATGTATTTGCTTCACAAGGCCCAATCATGCATCTCTGAACATTTAACAAAGGACCATGAGATATTTATCTGATGGAAATATGCATTTAGACATTCTTCAGAGTGAGTTTTGTGTTTAGTTGTCTGAGAGAGGTATTAGGGTGCAATAGGTTGGTCTAGTTAAAACACAGGGACATAGGAAAAGATGGAGACAGATCCCCCAGGCACTACAATCAACAGGGAAAGAGTTTTAATAAGTCTTTTTAAAGTGTATATACATACACACTTCAATACACATATATACACATACATATATATTTATATACATATGTTTATACATAAAACATATATTTTGTATATATGTACATATGTAAACTTCACATATTTAGAGTATGCAATTTGGTAAATTTTGACATATATCTGTAAAACTTACCACAATCAAGATAAAGAGTATTTCCATTACCTGAAATATTTTACACCTCTTTATAACCCCTCCATCCCAACCCTCCCTCTCTACACCTGCCAATCATAGGTCTGCTTTCTGTCACTGTAGGTTCAATGGTATTTTCTATCATTGTCTATAAATGAAAACATGTCATGTACTCTTTTTCTGTGTAGCTTCCTTCACTCAGCATAATTATTTTGATATTCATCTGAATTGTTGCATCAAGTGTTTTTTTTCCTTTTAATTACTGAGTACATGTGTATATTATTTGTATATACATATATACCATGTTTTCCCGAAAATAAGACCTAGTCAGACCATCAGCTCTAATGCAAAAATTAATATAAGACCCGGTCTTATAAGACCGGGTCTTATATTTATTTTTGCTCCAAAAGACGCATTACAGCTGATGGTCCAGATAGGTCTTATTTTCAGGGAAACACGGTACCACAAATGTTCCCTCATTCAATTGACATGGACATTTCAACCATTTCTAATTTTTGGCAATTACAAATAAAGCTACTATGAACTCTCATGTAAAGTCTTCACATCGACATGTGCTTTCTTTTCTCTTGGTTAAAAACCTAGAAGTGGAATGGCTAAATCGTATGGCAAATATGTGTTAATTTGTGTTTAACCTTTTAGGAAACTGCCATTTGTTTTCCAAAGTGATTGTATCATTTTGCATTCCCACCAGCAATACTGGAGAATTTCAATTACTTCATATCCTCACCAACCCTTGTTATGGTCATTCATTTTCATTTAGGCCATTTTAATAGGTGTGAAGTGGTAATTGTGTTCTGTAGTGAATAAAAATATAGAAAATCTTTTCATGTGTCTATTTGCCATCTGTATATCTCCTTTAGTAAAGTGCCTATTCAAATTTTTGGCCTGTTTTTCAATTAGGTTACTTGTTTTTACTTGATATTGAGATTGCTTTATATATTCTGAATATGTCTTCCCTCACAAATATACTCTGGAAAATTTTTCTCATAGCCTGTTGGTTATCTTTTCATTATCTTAGTGTCTTTTGAAAGATATATTTACTGGGTATAAAATTCTATATTGGCATTTTCTATCAGTATTTCAAAGATGTTGATTCAATATTTCCTTTCTTGCATCTTTCCTGACAAGAAATTTGCTATTATCCTTATCTTTGCTACCCCACTCTCAGGTATTCTTGTTTGTTTGATTTTTCCAGCTACTTAAAAGATTTTCTCTTTCGCACTGGTTTTGAGAAAGATGGCTTTCTTTATGTGTCTACAATATGTGTTGTTTTCTTGTATAATGTGTTCATGTTTCTTCTGTTTAGATCTGTAGGTTTATAATTTTCATCTAATTTTGAAAATTTTCAGAGATTTTTCTCCAAATATTTTTGTTTCCTCTCCCTTCTCTCCTTTGGGAACTCCAAGAATATGTATATTAGGCTGTATGAAGTTGACACACAGCCCTACGATGCTGTCAATTTTTAAAATTTCTTTATTCTCTTCATGTTTCATTTTGGATTAGTCTCTATTACCATGACTTCAAGTTCACTAATCTTTTCTCCTGCAATATCTAAACTGCTGTTAATATCATCTAGTATATTAATATTTTTCAGCTCACAACTTTCAGTTATTTCTAGAAGTTTAATTTTGTTCTTATATTACTTAACTTTTTAAACATATGGAATACAATTATGATAACTTTTAAAATGTGCTTGTCTGGTAATTCTAACATCTGTATCAGTTTTGGGTCAGTTTTGATTGACTTTTTCATATATTCTCTTGATTCCTTGCATATCCAAAAATTTTTAATTGGAAACACACAATTCTTCCAGGATTCAGTTAAGTTACTTGAAAACAGTTTGATCCTTTCAGATCATTCATTTTAAAATGTGTTAGGAGAGACTGTAACAGTGCTCAGTCTAGGCTTAATTATTTCTCAATACTGAGGAAAGACCCTACTATGTACTTAACCCAATGCCCCATGAATCTTGAGGTTTTCAATCTGGCTGGTGAGAACAGGCACTATTCCTGACTATGTGAGAGTGCCAGACACTGTTGTTTTTTTTTTTGTTTGTTTGGTTTTTTTTGGATGCTTCATTCTTAGACCTCAGGAAGTTTCCTCACATGCAGGATCTGCTAAATAACTGAAAGCAATGCTCTGGAGAGTTCTGGGATGCTTTCTGCGTGCAACTCCTTCTTCTCTAGTCCTGTGAATTCTAGCTACCTTGATTCTCACTCAATTTCTTCTCCTAATGCAAAGAGTTTGCTGGGCTCCAGCTGGTACCACTAGGCTCCCTCCATCCAGCATGGAAGCCTGAAACACTCTCAAGACAGCAAGCCGGGACAATCATAGGAATCATTACATTCATTTACTGTCCCTCAAGGACCACTGTCCTTTATTGCCTTATATCCAATGTCTTGCAAACTTATTTTGTGTATTTTGTCATTTTTTTATTATTATTTCTGATGAGATAGTAAATTCAGTCCCTGTTACTCTATATTGGCTGAAAGCCCAAATTTCTTCATAAATATTTTAGATATCGTACCATCACCAGGCATATTATGAACTAATTGTATTGACTCTAAGTGTCATAAAAAGATATTTTTCTTTAGTCACTGCTGCTTTATCCACAGACACTACAACAAAGGCAGGTACAAATCTGTTGAATTATGAATAAGAATGACAATGCTAACTACAACTGTACACTGTAACACAGAAAAGATTGTATAAAAAATGTACCAAAAATTAAGTGTGGATTTCTATCCGTAAAACACTTGAAACAACAGAAATTATGATTTGTTCATCATTTTTGTCTATTGCTGTCTTTTAAGCTCAAATAACAGAATTTTGTGACCACTGAGAAGGAAAACATCTCTTTGCAATTTGAACCAGAGAGAGAGAGAGAGACAGAGAGGGAGAGAGCGAGAGAGCGAGAGCGAGAGCGAGAGCGAGAGCGAGAGCGAGAGAGAGAGAGAGAGAGAGAGAGAGAGATATTTAGTTTCTGTGTTGACTCTTGACCTTTGGCTGAAATTTTAGAATTGGAGTTGTGAACTCTTCCTCTATCTGTGTGTCTACGTGTCTGTAACTTCTGTAACCTTTCAATGAGTGTGCAATGTTTTTCTACATCCAGATGGTATTAATAATATTACAAAGTCTCTAAAATTAAAATAATTTTGTTCTAAATAGGCTACTGGGTATAAATAATGGCTAATATAAAGAAAATATTTCTCAAATTCCCAGAAAGCAAGGAAATTAAATTTCCAGTACTTTAAATGCGGTAGATTTTAAAAAATTTTTTTCTTACATAAACCAACTCAGAAAACATTTATGAACCCAATTCACATAACTTATGTAAAATTCTGCCAACAATATTAATTTAATAAAATTTGGTTTAATAAAAATAGCTATGTGTTTTCTGATTTGTAAGTGTTAATTATAATACAAGTGTATATTTTAATTCTGCTTGGAATGTTATTCCCAAATGTATACAGGTTTACTCATCAAATAAGCTAACATTATTTTCATTTCATGTTTAAGATTATGAAAAATGTAAATTTGATGGAATTGAATCATTATTCTGATGAACTTTATTTCAACAGGAATCATGTTTTGTAGTTAGCTTAAACATAATTTCCAAGGTCTGCAAGTAACTTAAAACCTTGAACTAATATTAAATTATGTAATGAATATTTATTCATTACCTAGGCCATATGTAATTAATTGCTTATTAATCCTAATTTTAAATGTATACGCTTTTGGTTTTTATTTTTATAATCTATAGAGGGGCTCTATATTTCAGTCAAGTTAATGAATGTATTCATTTTTGCTACTTTATGAGGTTATATAAGAGATCTGTATGGCTGTAGAAAGTTAGTTATATTTATTCATGATCTTTGCTAAAATGCTAATATATGACAGGCAGTTCATAATTATCTACCCCATCAGCTTTAGTTACTTTAGTTGAAAGTTATAACATAGGGAGTTGATACTATATTTAAGAACAAGTTTCTAAGAAATATAACTCTGCATGTTATAACTCTATGTGCTTCTGTGTTTTCAAGGAAAAGAACACTTTTGCCCTTAAAGCAGTGGTTCTCAAGATTTCTGGACTCTAGACACCCTTAATCTTAAAATTTATTGAGGACCACAATGAGCTTATTTTTTGTGTGCATGTGAGTGTGTGTGTGTGTGTGTGTGTGTGTGTGTTATAACTATCAATATTTACTGTATTGAAATTTGAAACTGAAAAAATTTAAATGGTTATTTACTCATTCATTTCTAACTCGTAATAATTTACATGCTGCACCTGGACAACATATTAGTAATATTATAAAATTAGTTCTGACTTTTTATGGACCCCCCGCCCTCCCACACCCCATGATCAGTCCTGAGGTAAAGTGTCAGTTTGTTCCAGAATATGAAAAAGCATAATGCGAACAAAACTTGAAAAGTGAATTTGATTTGCATTAGTTTGTAATAACTGAGTCTGAAAAGCAATGAAATGTATTCAGATCTTGCCAAAATCTGTTCAGTTTAGCTTGTTGCCTTTTAATTTTGTCTAAGATTTTTTTATTACTGTTTTTTTGGTAAGCCACAGCGACAATCAAATTTCCTTTTTGGTTATATTATTCTTGATATAAGTTCTCATCAAGATTTTCCACTTTTAAAAATTATAAGTGAATGATTAACCACAGATTTTAATTCTCTGTCATTTACACATAGTTTTTTGTTTTACTTTGATGCTTCCTTGAAAGCTCCGCATTCAGCAACAGGCTAAGCCAGAGCTCTGGACTTCAACAAAGAAGGACTGTGTCGTACTCCATGTAAAGGACTATAGCAGGCACTTCAAATAACTAAGACTTCAAAGAAGATGCTCTTGTGTACAGACTCCTGATGTCATTGCTTTAACAACTTTAAGACCAGACCGGTGGGCTGAGTCAGGATATCCAGAATGCTTGTTAGTTGAGAAGTGGATGATTTCATGAAATTAACCCAAGATCCAGTGGATCCAGAATGAATTTTACAGAATGAAATGAACTGATGAGGGTTCATCAGTGTTTGATTTGTTTGGAATATCACTGATAATTTTTTTTTTAATTACAGTTGACATTCAAGATTATTTTATAGTAATTTTTCAGGTGTACAGCATAGTGGTTAGACATTTATATAATTTACCAAGTGAGCCCTCCAATTAGTCTAGTACACAGCTGGCACTATACACAGTTGTTACATTATTAACTATATTCCCTATGCAGCACTTTACATCCTCATGACTATTTTGTAACTACCAATTTGTACTTCCTAATCCCTTCCCCTTTTTCACCCAGTCCTCCAACCCTGCTCCATATCTAGCAACAAACTGATTGTTTTAATGTACTATTTTCTGTATATATAAGGAAGCTATTTCTCTTTTTCTCTTGTTATCTATAGTATAAAAATTTAGTCATTTTTGCTTTATAAACTGAAATATTTTAAAGATTCTTATTCTCATTGACTCCCCACCCCCCAGAATTCAGAAACTAAGTCTTCTTACTTTTCATGGCTATATAGTTATTTGCATAGGTTCAATCAGAATTGGTCTTCCTGTTTACCAGGATACACTTGGAGCAATTCCAAGACATTGTCTGAAACACTGTATTTGAGAGGTGATGCTAAATTAATCAGATACGAATAGACACTTTTAAGGAATTAAGGCTGAGTTCATAGAGCTATTACTTAAAGCTTCCTAGAAAAACTAGCCTGGTACCTGACTGACAGGGTCCAGCAGAATAAATAGGAAGGAAGATCACTTCCTGGCAGGCCACCTTAGGATAATTTGGGGAACTTTAAGAAGAAAGAAATTCACATAAACATACAAATATTGGAGGTGGTGGACAGAGTTTCTTAGGTTTGACTTTCTAGCCTCGAGAGAGCAAACAGTACAGATTTCTAAAAGTGCAGTATAAGATTTTTTAAAACCATCCAAAACAGTGAACTTAAAAAGGCTTATATATAAATTTGACACTCTTGCTGTACCCATGTAAATAATCCAATGAAAGCTACCTTTCTTTGAGACTATTTTTGATCAAATGAGAAATTTTGTGCTTCAAGGCAAAACGGTGCATTGTCTATGGCATACTCTTCAGCATTATGTTTTTCTGATTCCATGGGAGGTAATTTCCAACTCTGTAAGTTGCAGATACGTGACAACGCAAAATAATTACTGTCTATATCGAACAAATTCTGCCTGTCAGGTAGAGAGAGGTTCAATTGACTTCCCCTCAAAGCCAGTTTTGTGTCCATAAATTCATTTCAATATTCCTCAGCTATAATTGTGTCTGTTCTTTGTATTCTCCTTTGAATTGGTTATAGCATCTTCCCAGTTCAATCATTAGTAAATAATATCTTTAAAACATGATTACTCTATAATGTATGAAAGTCATAATTTTACCTTTGCTTTGAAAACCATCTTTTAACAAACTCATCAACTTTACAAAACTTTCATTCCCTAGGCTTTTATATTTCTATCTACAATCACTCTTGGATTATTTCTTTATGTTCAGGGTTGTTGCATTTGAACGTCTTATTTGTTTAGTTCTCTGAAAGCGTTCCATTTTCACAAATTATCAGTCATAAATAATGCTTAGATTCCAAAGTCTTCATTATGTGCAAATGCGGACTCTATTCAAAAATAGAAATAAAGAGGTGGTTTTGACAGGCACCTTCCTATACATATGGACACATCCACCCTTTTAACTTTTTAAATAAAATTGTGTCACTATTCCAAAATTGCACACAGTCTTTATCTAGGCTCTGAAAACTATGGGTGAGCTTTGTAAGAGGCATAGGTTTCTTCCAAAATATTAAAAGTGAGCTGTGTATATAGAGAACTACAGAGCACTGCGTTTTCATGACTTGAAACTGAAACCCTAGAAGCAGAAGGCTTTATATGTGACAGCTTAAATGCTTATAATCAAACTAATTGGTAGTACGATGACCTGAAATGAGCTTAAAAGCATATAATACAGATTTAGCAATCCCTAAAGAGACTCTTTATTTTTCAGGCTCACGTTTTGTAATTTTATCATGTTATAGAACCAAATAGAGTTGGGGAAACGAAAGCAGAAAAAAGGAGAAAAGGAAAAATATATAAATAATTCCATTGCTTCAAAAGGGTAAATGAACCAAGAATGAGCCTATTTCTGAATGCTGGAAAAGAGTAAAATGAGTTAAAATGTAATAAAATTAGCATAATGAATGGAATTGGGGTAAAAACATTTAAAAAGCTATCTTTTGCTTTTTTAGAAATTTTGTGTACATTGAAATTGAGAGGTTTAAAAATACAGATTCTATTTCCAAAAAAGTAATTTAATATAAATAAAACTTGCTGGGCAATTTTCTCAAATAGAGGAGTAACTGGACCCATGAACCTACTTCTAACAAGAACCAATGCAGTCTTCTTCCTGCTCTTCCCAAATGAAAGCACCCTACCCAGAAAGTAATGAAAGTCTTCACATACATAAGTACGACAAAGTAACTGTGTGACAGAAAAATGATCAAGTGAAATGAAAGGTCAGATTTAATAAATATCTAAATGAGTGCTAAAAAAGTTATACTATAGTAAGGAAAGGGAAAATGCAAGTAAAATCTGCTAACACAAGTGTGCTTTTAATTAAATCAAGTGGTAATTACAACTGCTGAGGTTACTGTCAAATTACATTATGCATATGTATAACTAAAACCCATGAACATGTGTTGAACTGACTGCTCCAAACTCTCTTGAGAACCTGGTTATAAATCAATGCTTCTGTTTGTCCAGGGATAAGGGCCCTGAAAGTGATAGTTTTGAAGAGCAAAAACTTTCCCAGGAATCAGTACCCTTCTAAATAACACATGGGTCAAAGGAAGACATCTCAAGATAAATTTAAAAATATTTTGAAATAAGTAACAATGAAAATAGAACTTATCAAAATTTGTCTGATGCAGCAAAAGCAGTGCCTAGAGGGAACTTTATAGCACTGAGAGCATATATTAGAAAAGAAGGAAGATGTACAATCAGTAATCTGTTTCCACCTTAGGAAAATGGGGGGGGGGGCGGGGAAAGAGCAGCTTAATACTAAGTAAGCACAAGAAAAGAAATAATAAAATTAAAGTAGGAAACAGTGACATTGAAAACAGGAAATCAATAAAGAAAACTCAATAAAACCAAAAGCCGTTCTTCAAACAGATCAATAAAATCAATAAGTTTCTAACTAGGCCAAACAAGAAAAAAAGAGAGAAACACAAATTACTAATATCAGAAATGAAAGAGGGACATCACTGCAGATCCCAGAGACATTACAAGGATAATAAAGGAATATGAAGCGCTTTATACCACAAATGTGATACCTAGATGAAATAGACCAATTCCATGAAAGACACAATCTGCCATAGCTCACACAAGAAGAAATAGATAATCTGAAGAAGCCCGATTAAACAAATTGAATCACTAATTAATTATCTTCCAAAAGAAAAAAACACCAAACTCAGATGGGCTCACCAGTGAATTCTGCCAAACACTTAAGGAAGAAATTACACCAATTCTCTACAATTTCTTCCAGAAGATAGAAAATACTACCTAACTCATTCTATGAGGCCAACATTACCTTAATATCAAAATCCGACAAAGACATTAGAAGGAAAAAACAACAACAAAAAACTACATACCAATATTTCTCACATAGATGCAAAAATCTTCAATAAAATATTAGAAAATCAAATCCAATAATATAGAAAAAGATTTATACATCATGACAAAGTAGAATTTATCCCAGAAAAGCAAGGTTGATTGAACATTCAAATATAAATTAATGTAATCTATTACATCAGCAGGCCAAAGAAACAAAATCACATGATCATATCAATGGACACAGAAAAAAGTGTTTGACAAAATCCAATACCCACTCAAGATAAAAAGTTTCAGCAAACTGGGAATACAGGAGAACTTCGTAACCTTAATAAGGAACATCTACAAAAAGCCTACAGCTAACATCATACTTAATGGAGAGAAACTCAAAGATTTCCTGTTAGATCAGGAAGAACAAAAGGTTGTTCCTTCTCCCCACTGTTTTCCAGCATAGTACTGGAATTCCTAGCTAACGCAATAAGACAAGAAAAAGAAATAAAAAGTATAAAGATTTGGAAGAAATAAAATTGTCTTTGTTTGCAGATGACATGATTGCCTATGTAGAATATCAGGAAAAAACCCTCCCAGAACTGATACACAATTAGAGCAAGGTTGAAGGATAAAAGATTCATATACAAAAGTCAATTACTTTCCTATATACTAGTAAAGAAGGTAGAATTTGTAATTCAAAACACATGATCGTTTACATTAGCACCCCTAAAAATGAAATATTTATATGTTATGAATCTAACAAAATATGTACAAAATTTCTATGGGAATAACTACAGAACTCTGATGAAAGATATTAAAGAACAACTAAATAAGTGAAAAGATATTCCATGTCCCAACATTCAATATTGTCAAGATGTCAGTATTTTCCAACTTGATCTATAGATTCAATGTAATTGCAATCAAAATCCCAGCAAGTTATTTTGTGAATATTGACAAACTGATTCTAAAGTTTCTATGGAGAGGCAAAAGACCCAGCATAGCCAACTCAATGTTGAAAGAGAAGAACAATACTCAACTACAAATACTCAACTTCAAGACTCATTATAAGTATCAAGTAACATACTTATTACTTATCTATAATAACCAAGACACTGTGGTATTGGTGAAAACAGACAAACAGATCAATGTAACAGAACTTAGAGCTCAGGAATAGACACACTTATCCCATCAGTCTTGACACTTTCTGAAGTAGTTCTGGAATTCCTCTTTTGTGAGTGTCTAGTTGTACTGTCGTGGCTGCCTCAATGTCCTGAATCACTTTGACTTTGGGAAAGAGCCAGAAGTCGCACGGTGCCAGATCCGGTGAATAAGGTGGATGAGGACATGCTGTAATGTTTTTATTTGACAGAGATTGCCATGTACCAGAAGTGATATGTGACACGGAGCATTGTCATGATGAAGGATGATTTACGGCACACTTTAAAACACACCTTCTCTCAACCGTAGCTCACACCCAACTAACTGCACTGAACAAGTTGAAACTTGTCACACACTGTTACTAAGGTTTGACGCGCTGCTTCCTGTATTGAAGATCCCTGCCCTTCAGTTGGATGGCACTCGGCAACAGCATTCACCGTATTTGTTGATCACAATGGAAAGGCTCCGTGTCACACATCACTTCTGGTACAGCAATTTCTGTCAATTAAAAACATTACTGTCCTCATACACCTATTCACCATGCGACTTATGGCTCTTCCCTAA